>NC_052547.1:1372129-1507828 GCF_016699485.2 Gallus gallus
GGGCAGCTCTTGTGCCATGGAAGCCACAAAAAAGCTTCTTCCATGCAGCAGAACGCAGCACCTAGTGCAGGCCGGGCTGGAGCCTGAGATGTGGGATGGGACAGATGCTAAAAACCTCCTGACATTCAACACTCTCTTCCTTTAAAGGATTTCCATGATGCGCTTCCAGGGCCCCGGCAAAACTGTTGGATATGGGATGCACAGGGAAGAAGAGGACGCCCAGTGGACATGGAGCGATGGGCCACAGCCTTCACCAACTGGTCAGTCTGTCTGTCAGCTGTCCAGGCCAGACTTCCACAGGCTCTCTTTGGGATGGGGACCTTCTCCTGGTGCCACAGCCAGTGGTTTACCGTGGCCCGCCAGCTCAGGCTTGGTGCTCCACCATGAGCCCTTGTCTGCCTTCCTTCCCCAGGAGAGGCAGCCCCAGCTTTTCTCAGCAGCATCGGGGCAGCTTTCCCATTCTCCTCCCTCTTGCACAGGTTTGAGCTGAGAGGTGGAGGCGATGTGCGTACCTGAACGGGGACAGGAGCAGGCTCATCCCCTGTGCCACCTACACAAGCACTGGGGTCTGGCATGCAGAGCTGACCACTATCGTCCTCTGGAAGCAAAAGGCGCACCCACAATGAGAGACCCCCCACACATGTCAGGACATCCCGGTCAGCCATGGTGACAGGTACACGTGTTTTTGCAGTGGAAATTTCCAGTATTTCTGTAGGCAGTGTATTGAAGTTTGCTTTTTCACAGAGAAAGCTGCTGAACAGAGTAAAGTTGAGACTGGGGCATTCCCTCCTGGGTAGAATTGGCACAGGCACCAGGTAAGGAAATTCTATAGGGGTAGGGGAGAGCCTAGCACAGGACAGAAGGAGTGTGCAGACTGTTGGAAATGTTGTCCTCCTGTCTCCTAAAAGGTACAGAACATACCCAAAGACAATGGGTTGCTAACAGACTTGTATGGAAACATAATGGAGCAACAGCTTCGGACCATTGTGAGCCTGAGATGCTCAACCAATGAGTGCCAGGAGAGGCTTTGCCGTGTGTGGACCCAGGGGAGAAACGGAGTGGATTTCACTGATCAGGAGCGCAATTTCTGCCTTGGCAGTAGGGGGCGTGCGCCCGTTTGTTGCAATCATGGCAAACTGCTCTTCACAGAGATCTCGGCCTGATTCGAAATTGTAGACCTGGAGCGTGTTCTCACAAAAGCTGCAAACATCAGCCCGAGCTCCAAGGTGGGCGAGGAGGGCCCAGGGAGCAAAGGGCTTCACCGTGGTGCTGGGCATAAAGACACCTAACGCTGCTTTCTGTGTGCGCTGCTGCATGCGGGACAGCCGGCATTGCAGTGGTGAATAAAGCCTGCTTTGATCAGAGATAGTGTCTGGATCAATTCCTTGGGTATAACCAACACAGGTGCGGGTTCTCCTTTCCCCCCATGATGGCTCAGAGCCAAGCACACAGCTGTGGGTTGGGCTCTGTACTGCGAAGGACCTCCCACCAACCTGTCTGAACCAAACAAATCGAACTTTGAAAGCAGAAAGTACAGCATGACCACAGGAATGTTCTGTCAGCGTGGTTGGCTTCCCCAGACAGATCCTCTGCCTGCACACGCTGCTCAGCGGAATGGTACCAACACACATTTGGCTTCTCATGTCTTCACATTTCACACTGCACTGAACTCCTTCCTGCTTCTTGCTCCTCCATCTTGCCTTCTTTCCACTTTCCTCTCCCCTTCTCTCTCCTTTTTCTCCACCTTTCTAATCCTCCCGAGCCCCTCCTTCAGTTCCTTTCTATCTATCCCCCCCATCCTAACTGTCCACCCCACAGCAGTCTGTGCAAATACCAGTACTGAAGCACAAGGTTTCCACGCCTGCAGAGAGGAGAACGAACTGAACCATTCGTCAGAGCACAAAGCAGCACCAGAAACCCCCAGCACACCAGAGGAGAAGGATCCCAACAGGGTAAGGCTGGGGATGGGGACACAAAAGAGTGGGAATGGGTGGAAAAAAGGGAAACATAAAGAGGAAAACCACTTCTACCAACATCTGCCCTCCAGTTCTGACCCCCAGCTCCCAGAAGAGGATGTGCAGATATCGCTGCTGGAGTCCAATACTTCCACACCCGCTATGGGAGAAGGAGACCAACAGGAAACATTTTTAGAGCACCAAGCAGTACCGGAGCCTCTTGGGCAGAGTGGAGGACTCCAATGGGGTAATGGTGGGGACTGAGCAGGAAGGAGAGCATGGGGAGAGAACAGGAGTAGAAGGCGTGTGCCCCCACCCGCTCGCTGCTTCCCAGGTTCCTGGTGCCATGGGATGGGAAGAAGGACATCCTGTGTGCAGCTCACTTGCGTGCATGCAGCGCTGGGAGCACTCATCCTCGTGCTGGTGGTGATATCGACCGGTGAGAGTGCCACCAAGCGTCCCCACGGTGAGAGGATGCCTCAGGTTTGGGTACAGAGCAGGGATTTGGGGTTTCCAGCACATGGATGCGCTCCCCAAGCACAGCCTTGCTCCCACGTGCTCTGGGGCAGCCACGTGGTGCCCTACACCACTGCTCTGCCTCAACTTTTCTAACCGCACCCGGGCTGCACGTACGTGCTGTGCCCATCCCTCACCGCGGAGGGAGGTGAGAGAAATGCAGATGTCCTGCTCCTTGCCCCACATTTGTTCAATTCCTCATTTTCAGCAGTGTCGGCAGGTCCCTCCGCCACTTCCACCTAGGCCCTTTGCCCACGTGTGCCCCAACGCCTGGGTCGGATTCCAGGGGAAATGCTGTTATTTTTGAAGGGGAGAATGATTGGAACAGCAGCAGGGAGCACTGCAATGCCCACGGAGCTTCCCTGGCCACCATAGGCAGTGAAGAGGAGATGGTGAGATGGGGACACGAGCCCAAAGCTCTGGGGAAGGTAACCAGGCTGGGGAGGGACAGCAGCACATTACTGCCCTAACCCTCCCGCATCCATCTGGGGGACATCCTGAGATGTGCACCTCCGGGGCAGCTCTTGTGCCATGGAAGCACAAACAAGCTTCTTCCATGCAGCAGAATGCAGCGCCTTGCAGCCTGCTGGAGCCTGAGATGTGGGTGGGACAGATGCTAAAACCTCCTGACATTCAACACTCTCTTCCTTTAAAGGATTTCATGATGCGCTTCCAGGGCCCGGCAAACTGTTGGATCGGGCTGCACAGGGAAGAAGAGGACGCCCATGGGACGTGGAGCGATGGCACAGCCTTCAACAACTGGTCAGTCTGTCTGTCCAGCTGTCCAGGCCATGACTTCCCATGGGCTCTCTTTGGGATGGGGACCTTCTCCTGGTGCCACAGCCATGGTTTACCAATGGCTGCTTGGCTCAGCTTGGTGCTCCACCATGAGCCCTTTCTGCCCTTCCTTCCCCAGGAGAGGCAGCCCCAGCTTTTCTCAGCGCATCGGGGCAGCTTTCCCATTCTCCTCCCTCTGGGCACAGGTTTGAGCTGCGAGGTGGAGGCCGATGTGCGTACCTGAACGGGGACAGGATCAGCTCATCCCTGTGCCACCTACACAAGCACTGGGTCTGCAGCAGAGCTGACCACTACGTCCTCTGGAAGCAAAAGGCGCACCCACAATGAGAGACCCCACCACCGTGTCAGGACCGGTCAGACATGTGTGAGAGGTAGGTGTGTGTTTTGCAGTGGAAATTTCCAGTATCTCTGTATGTAGTGTAGGTGAAGTTGCTTTTCACAGAAAAAGCTGCTGAACAGAGTAAAGTTGAGACTGGGGCATTCCCTCCTGGGTAGAATTGGCACAGGCACCAGGTAAGGAAATTCTATAGGGTAGGGGAGAGCCTAGCACAGGACAGAAGGAGTGTGCAGACTGTTGGAAATGTTGTCCTCCTATCTCCTTAAAAGGTACAGAACATAACAAAGACAATGGGTTGCTAACAGACGTTGTATGGAAACATAATGGCAGCAACAGCTTCGGACCATTGTGAGCCTGAGATGCTCAACCAATGAGTGCCAGGAGAGGCTTTGCCTGTGTTGGACCCAGGGGAGAAAACGGAGTGGATTTCACTGATCAGGTGCGCAATTTCCCCTTGGCAGTAGGGGGCGTGCGCCCGTTGTTGCAATCATGGACAAACTGCTCTTCACAGAGATCTCGGCCTGATTCGAAATTGTAGACCTGGAGCGTGTTTCTCACAAAGCTGCAAACATCAGCCCGAGCTCCAAGGTGGGCGAGGAGGGCCCAGGGAGCAAAGGGCTTCACCGTGGTGCTGGGCATAAAGAGACATAACACTGCTTCTCTGTGGCGCTGCTTATGCGGGACAGCCGGCATTGCAGTGGTGAATAAAACGTGTTGATCAGAGATAGTGTCCGGATCAACTTGTAATAACCAACAGGTGCGGGTTCTCCTTTCCCCCCATGATGGCTCAGAAGCCAAGCACAGCTGTGTGGGTTGGGCTCTGTACTGCAAAGGACCCTCCCACCAACCGTGTGAACCAAACAAAGGGAACTTTGAAAGATGTAGCATGACCAAAGGAATGATCTTTCGGCGTGGTTTGGCTTCCTCAGACGGATTCCTCTGCCTGCACACGCTGCTCAGCTGAATGGTACCAACACCATCTTTGGCTTCTCACGTCTTCACATTTCACACTGCACTGAACTCCTTCCTGCTCCTCTCTCTTTCCTTCTTTCCTTCTTTCCACTCCCCTTCTCTCTCCTTTTCCTCCCCGCTTTCTAATCCTCCCGAGCCCCCTCCTTCAGTCCTTTCTTCTATCCCCCCCATCCTAACTGTCCCCCCACAGCAGTCTGTGCAAATACCAGTACTGAAGCACAAGGTTTCCACGCCTGCAGAGGGAGAACGACTGAACCATTTCTCAGAGCACAAAGCAGCACCAGAACCCCCCAGCACACCAGAGGAGAAGGATCCAACAAGGTAAGGCTTGGGGATGGGGAACAAAAGGAGTGGAATGCGTGGAAAAAAAGGGAAACATAAAAAGGAAAACCACTTCTACTCAACGTCTGCCCTCCAGTTCTGACCCCCAGCTCCCAGAAGCGGATGTGCAGATATCCGCTGCTGGAGTCAATACTTCCACACCCACTATTGGAGAAGGAGACCAACAGGAAACATTTTCAGAGCACAAAGCAGTAACGGAGCCCCTTGGGCAGAGTGGAGAAGGAGACCAATGGGGTAATGGTGGGGACTGAGCAGGAAGGAGGGCATGGGGGAGAACAGGAGTAGAAGGGCGTGTCCCCACCCGCTCGCTGCTTCCCAGGTTCCTGGTGCCATGGGGCGGGAAGGAGGAGGATCCCGTGTGCAGCTCATTACTGTGTGTGCAGCACTGGGAACCCTCCAGCCTCGTGCTGGTGGTGATATCGACGGTGAGTGGCAAGAAGTGTCCCCATGGTGAGAGGATGTTTCAGGTTTGGGTACAGAGCAGGGATTTGGCGTTTCCAGCACATGGATGCGCTCCCCAAGCACAGCCCTGCTCCCACGTGCTGTGGGGCAGCCATTCGGTGCCCTACACCACGCTCTGCTCAACCTTCTTAACCTCTGTGACTGTCCCCGGGGCTGCAGCACGTCACAGTGCAGCACATCCCCCACCTCTGTTGGAGGGAGGTGAGAGAAATTCACATTTCCTGCCCTTTGCCTCACATTGTCCAATTCCTCATTTCAGCATGTCGGCAGGTTCCCTGTGCCACCTTTCCCAGACTTTGCCCACGCGTGCCCCAACGCCTGGGTCGGATTCCAGGGGAAATGCTATTATTTTCGAAGGAGGAGAATGATTGGAACAGCAGCAGGGAGCACTGCAATGCCCACGGAGCTTCCCTGGCCTCTATAGACAGTGAAGATGAGATGGTGAGATGAAGACACGAGCCCAAGCTCTGGGGAAGGCACCAGGCTGGGGAGGGACAGCAGCACGTTACTGCCCCACCCCCTCCCGCATCCATCTGGGGGACATCCCAAGATGTGCACCTCCGGGGGCAGCTCTTGTGCCATGGAAGCACAAACAAGCTTCTTCCATGCAGCAGAATGCAGCGCCTTGCAGCCTGCTGGAGCCTGAGATGTGGGTGGGACAGATGCTAAAACCTCCTGACATTCAACACTCTCTTCCTTTAAAGGATCTCATGATGCGCTTCCAGGGCCCGGCAACTGTTGGATCGGGCTTCACAGGGAAGAAGAGGACGCCCAGTGGACATGGAGGATGGCACAGCCTTCACCAACTGGTCAGTCTGTCTGTCCAGCTGTCCAGGCCATGACTTCCCACGGGCTCTCTTTGGGATGGGGACCTTCTCCTGGTGCCACAGCCGTGGTTTACCGTGGCCCGCCCAGGCTCAGGCTTGGTGCTCCACCATGAGCCCTTTCTGCCCTTCCTTCCCCAGAAGAGGCAGCCCCAGCTTTTCTCCAGTGCATCGGGGCCACCTTTCCCATTCTCCTCCCTCTTGGGCACAGGTTTGAGCTGCGAGGTGGAGGTCGATGTGCATACCTGAACGGGGACAGGATCAGCTCATCCCTGTGCCACCTACACAAGCACTGGGTCTGCAGCAGAGCTGACCACTATGTCCTCTGGAAGCAAAAGGTGCACCCACAATGAGAGATCCCATCACCACCAACCTTGTGCCAGTGCTGCTGTTGTATTACAGTGTATTATCTTGCAGCCCGATGTCGTTTCTAGTCAATTACTTTGTTTCTCCTCAGATCATTGCTGCCGTGTTGTTTTTGGGCCCATCTCGCTATCCTTTTCCCTGTTCTCCTTTTCTGGGGTGCAGATCTGTGGGTCCCTCTGCCCCGCTACTCACGGAACCGGGCCGAACCAGCCATAAACCACTGACATTGTGGATGAGGTGCTACGAGATGAGGCTGAGGAGCTCAGCGGTGGTGATGGTGATAGGAGGACAGTTTGGATGGGATGATCTGTAGTTCCTTTCCAGCCCTGTGCCTCTATGATTCTGTCATCATTCTGAGCCACTCTCTGTCCGGGCCGTATTGTTTCAGGCACGCTCTGACCTCACTGCACGAAGGTGCTCTCTGAAATGCACACTGCATCTCTAGTGCTATTGGCTTCTTAAAGCCATTCTCCTCTGCAATTCCCTGCAGTTTACAAAGAACCATAGAATGGTTTGGGTTGGAAGGGACCTTTCAGACCATTCACTTCCATCCCCGGCTGGAGGCAGGGACACCTCCCACCACACCAGGCTGCTCACAGGCGGGGCATCCACAACCTGCTCCACTGTCTAAATCCACCCTCTTCCACTCTAAAGCCCCCTCCTCCTGTCGCTCCACGCCCTTACAAAACAGCCCCATCCCAGCTTTCCTGGAGGCCCCCTTCAGGTACAGCCCATGACTTCAGGTCGCGGTTAGCCGGGCAGCAATGGAAGCTGCTGGCAGCTCACCCAGTGCCTCCGTGCAGAAGAGGCCTCTGCACAGCCACAACCTTCCCGGGATCTGCACTGGCCAATACCTTCAGGGAGTCACACGCCTTCGGGACTCCTTCGATTTCTTTCTCTGCCCATCCTGCCAAGCCGCTGCCCATCGTAAAGACGCGGAGTTTGCAGTAAGCAAAAGCGTGCTCTATTGCAGCCGCTGCCATCGCTTCCCGCAGCGCTGAGGGACGGGACGGGAGCGCTGCCCCAGGCACGGAAGCACCGCCATTCTTTCTCCATCAGCCCCCTCCCCTTCCACGCCCGTCCACACTGCGCTTCCGCTCCAGGCCGGATGTGATGTCATCACCGGGCGCCGCGGCGGGCCGTGAAGGCGTCCCACAGCGGAGCGCCGGGCTCGTTCCCCGCCGTGTCCCTGCGCTTCCTGCGCTGCTTCACGGCCTGCGGACGCACCGGGCCGCGTTTCCCGCGGTTGCTGCCCGCTGTCCCCGTGGGCGAAGCGCCGCCCGGCCGACGGCTTGAGATCCTCTCCCGTGTCTCGCGGTTCCCGCGGGACGGTCGCCGTTTTGCCGTCGGCCGCCTCGGCCTCTTCGTGCCCCAATGGGAGCTGCCGAGTCCCGGCTTGACCCAGCGATGGAGCACCTGGGAAAGGAGCGGGCAGCCCTGGCGGCACAGCTGGAGGCGGTGCAGCGGTGTGAGCGGGAGGGGCGGAGCCTGCCCGCACTGCTCTGAGACCTCATGGAAGGGCTGAGAGCGGCTGGGAAGGCTCTGTGCGTGGAGATCCCTCCCTGGGGGGGTATCTCCCCGTGAGCCGAGGATGTTCGCAGACCGCTGAGCCTTCCTTTCCTGTTTGTCCCTTTGCCATTCCTCTCCTGTATCGCCTTTCCACCGTGCTGTTCTTTCCCACTGTGGCAGCCGCCCCATAGCAGCACCGCCCCATAGCAGCACCGCCCCAAAGCCTCACTGCCCCATAGCAGCACCGCCCCAAAGCCTCACTGCCCCATAGCAGCACCGCCCCAAAGCCTCACTGCCCCATAGCAGCACCGCCCCAAAGCCACACTGCCCCATAGCATCACCGCCCCATAGCATCACCGCCCCATAGCATCACCGCCCCAAAGCCTCACTGCCCCATAGCATCACTGCCCCATAGCAGCACCGCCCCAAAGCCTCACTGCCCCATAGCAGCACTGCCCCAAAGCCCTCACTGCCCCATAGCAGCACCGCCCCATAGCATCACTGCCCCAAAGCCTCACTGCCCCGTAGCTGCACCACTCCATTGTGTCTCTACCCCATAACGTTGCCCAGTAGTGTCACTGCCCCATAGCATCGCTGTCTGCATGGGAACTGCTGAGTCCCAGCCTGACCCTCTCATGGATCACCTGGGAAAGGACCGCTCAGCACTGGCAGCGGAGGTGAAGGCGATGCAGCTGTGCAGCAGGAAGGGTTTGAGCCTGGCTGCACTCCTCTTAGACCCCACAGAAGAGCTGACAGCCACTGGGTGAGGATTTCTGGTTGGGGATCCCTCCTTGGCGGAGTTTTCCCCTGCGATCGTGGAGTGTTCTGAAAGGGGTGAGCAATCTGCTTCCCTTCCTCTATTGCACCTCCTGCCTGTGTGATGAAATTGACAACAAACAAAATGCTTCAGTTTCTCTCTTGGGATACGGTATAGTCGCTTCTTATTCTTTCTTTGTTTCATACATGGGAAAGCAGGGGTCAAACTCCCCCTGTTTTCCCAAATTTTCCTGTGGTACAGAACATCAGGATGTGTTTTTAGGGTCTTGATTGAAAAACAGCACAGAAGAGAAGGGGTTGGACTGGATGATCTTGTAGGTCTTCTCCAACCCTGGTGATTCTATGATTCTATCAAGTGATCAGCAGGACATTGGAGAGGTGATTTTTGTCTTTATTTTCCTGGCTGTAAAATGCTGTTATTTGGCCCTCTCCCAGCACACACACAACGTGCAGTTGAGGTCTCCCGTGCCTGGAAAGAGTTACAGAATCATAGAATGGCTGAAGCTGAAGCTGAAGGGGTCCTTCAGGCCCATGTGGTTCCAGCCCCCTGCTGTGGGCTGCTTGTCCCCCACCAGATCAGGCTGCTCAGGGTCTCATCCAGCCTGTCCTGGGATGCTCCTGGAGGGGGGTTATCCACGGCTTCTCCTGGCAGCCTGTGCTGGGACCTCACCTTTGAGTAAAACATTACCCTCTTACATCTAACCTAAATTTCTCCACTTTCTGTGTAAAAACAAAAAGTCTCTGAGGGAAGGCTGTGCGTGGCAGGGAGCTTCACCGAGCCACGGGGCTGAAGCCTTGAGAAGTTTTGGGGTGAACGTGGTGTAGAGCAAACAAAGGCGGTGACACGGCCTTTATTTGAGAAATAGGTGCTGTAGGGAAAGATATCAGAGAGAAATGAACTCACCCCTCCCAGTAACAGTTTGGAGAAAGGGGTGAGCTGAGGAATGCAGCGTTCATCCTTGTGCTGCAGGAGGAAAGGGTGGGGGGAAAGGGAGCCTGCGCAGACTCAGACAGCACTGTGCTCCCAGAGGCATCACTGAGACAGAAAGGGTGGCTCCAGCCCCCGTCCGCTCCAGGCAGTCACGTGCTCATAGAATCATAGAATCCTAGAATCGCTAAGGTTGGAAAAGACCCACAGGATCATCCTGTCCAACCATTTGCCCTACATCAATGGTTCTCGCTAAACCATGTCCCTTAACACACCATCCAAACGCTCTTTAAACACCACCAGGCTCGGTGACTCCACCACCTCTCTGGGCAGCCCATTCCAGTGCCTGACCACCCTTTCAGAGAAGTAGTATTTCCTAACGTCCAGCCTGAATCTTCCCGGTGCAGCTTGAAGCCATTCCCTCTAGTCCTATCACTAGTCACATGACAGAAGAGGCTGACCCCCAGCTCACTACAGCCTCCCTTCTGATAGTTATAGAGAGCAATAAGGTCTCCCCTGAGCCTCCTCTTCTCTAGACTGAAACAACCCCAGCTCCTTCAGCCGCTTCTCATAAGGCCTGTGCTCCAGAGCCCTCACCAGCTTTGTTGCCCTCCTCTGGACACGCTCAGGGCCTCGATGTCTTTCTTGCAGTGAAGGGCCCAAAACTGGACACAGTACTCGAGGTGCGGCCTCACCAGTGCTGAGTACAGGGGGATAATTACTTCCCTGTTCCTGCTGGCCACACTGTTTCTGATACAAGCCAGGATGCCATTGGCCTTCTTGGCCCCCTGGGCACACTGCTGGCTCATGTTCAGTCTAGCGTCTATCAACACCCCCAGGTCCATTTCCTCTACACAGTTCTTCCAGCCACTCTGCCCCAAGCCTGTCGCATTGCCTGGGGTTATTGTGGCCAAAGTGCAGGACCCGGCATTTGGTCTTGTTGAATCCCATCCCATTGGCTTCAGCCCAGCTATCCAACCTATCCAGATCCCTCTGTAAGGCCTCGCTACCCTCAGGCAGATCAACACTTCCAGCTAGCTTGGTGTCATCTGCAAACTTACTGAGGGTGCACTCAATGCCCTCATCCAGGTCATCAATAAAGATATTAAAGAGGACAGGCCCCAGCACCGACCCCTGGGGAACACCACTCGTGACCGGTCGCCAGCTGGATTTAACTCCATTCACCACCACTCTCTGGGCCCGGCCCTCCAGCCAGTTCCTTACCCAGCGAAGAATGTATCTGTCCAAGCCACGATCTGCCAGCTTCTGGAGGAGAATACTGTGCGAGACAGTGTCAAAGGCTTTGCTGAAGTCTAGGTAGACCACATCAACAGCCTTTCCCTCATCCAGCAGACGGGTCACTGGATCATAGAAGGAGATCAGGTTGGTCAAGCAGGACCTGCCCTTCGTGAACCCATGCTGGCTAGGCCTGATCCCCCGGTTGACCTGCATGTGCCGCGTGATCTCCCTCAAGACAATCTGCTCCATAATCTTCCCCGGCACCGAGGTCAGGCTAACAGGCCTGTAGTTCGCCGGATCCTCCCTGCAGCCCTTCTTGTAGATGGGATTCACATTGGCAAGCCTCCAGACTTCTGGGACCTCACCCGTCAACAAGGAACACTGATAGATGATGGAAAGCGGCTCGGCTATCACGTCTGCCAGTTCTCTCAGCACTCTCGGGTGAATCTCATCCGGTCCCATGGACTTGTGGCAGTCCAGTTGGAGTAGCAGGTCTCTAACTGTTACCTCCTGAATTGTGGGGGGTTTAGCAGAGCTGAGGTGATGCTTGTAGCCGCTGCCCTCGGGATCATTCCCTGTCGGGTGGGGATCAATGGTGATCCTTCCCACCCTTGGGGTCTCTGTGCCTCTCTGCACCCAACCTATCCTTGCTGGGAGGAGCGTTCCGCGTGCCCCACACTGGTGGTGCTCCCATCGCGGCCCTCGACCGCGCTCTGGCGGACGGCTCCTTCCCTTCTTCCCTTCATTCCCGGGGTCGCCACAGGGACCCGCTCGTCCCCTCCTGTCCTCCGAACTTTCGCTTCACTTTTGACAACCCTCACGAGCGAGATCTGCCTGGCGCCCGGTGACGTCACCCGCGCTCACGGACTCCATTGGCCGGGAGGAGCGGAGGTACCATTTATGAAGCGGTGCGGAGCCTGGGGTCTCCGCAGAGCGGAGCGGTGCGATGGGTCCGAGCGAGGTGGTGGTGCTGGGACTGGGGCTGCGGCTGCGGCTGCGGCTGCGGCTGCGGCTGCTGCTGCTGCTGCTGCGGCTGCTGCTGCTGCTGCTGCTGCTGCTGCTGCTGCTGCTGCTGCTGCTGCTGCTGCTGCTGCTGCTGCTGCTGCTGCTGCTGCTGCTGCTTGGCGCCCTGGGCGCGGCGGTGTGCGGTGTGTACTGCGGGATCGGGCTGCCCCCGGCACCGGGACCCGCGGCTCCCCGCTCCCCGACGCCGGGGCTGCGTCCGCGGGACCCCCACCCGCGGCTCACGGCTCCGACGCCGTCTGTCCCCGCAGGGTCGCACTCCCTGCGCTACTTCCTGACCGGGATGACGGATCCCGGCCCCGGGATGCCGCGGTTCGTGATCGTCGGGTACGTGGATGGCGACCTCTTTGGGAAGTACGACAGTAAGAGCCGGTGGTGCACCCCATCGTGGAGAAGCTGCCGCAGGAGGACCGGGAGCACTGGGCTGCGCAGACCCAGAAGGCCCGGGGCGGTGAGCGGGATTTTGACAGGGGCCTGGGCAGTCTGCCGGAACGCTTCAACAAAAGTGGAGGTGAGTGTGGGGGAAGCTGCAGCGCGATGCGTCTGGGACAGGAGCTCTGTGTGCCGAGCGTGTCCGCCAGCCCCACTGAGGTCTGGCCGTGCCCCACGCCCAGCTGTGCTGGGCCGTCCATGTGTGGTGGCACTGTCCCTGGGCTGCCCTGCTCCTGCGCCCACCCACCCCACCCCAGCCCCATGGCACTCACGGTGCCCCACAGCCCAAGAAGCCCTTCAGCCCCTGCCCTGGCTGTGTCTCAGGGTCTCACACACTGCAGAAGATGTTTGGCTGTGACATCCTGGAGGACGGCAGCATCCGAGGGTACGATCAGTATGCATTTGATGGGAGGGACCACATTGCCTTTGATATGGACACGATGACGTTCACCGCGGCGGATCCAGTGGCTGAAATCACCAAGAGGCGATGGGAGACAGAAGGGACGTATGCTGAGAGATGGAAGCATGAGCTGGGGACTGTCTGCGTTCAGAACTTGAGGAGATACCTGGAGCATGGGAAGGCGGCACTGAAAAGGAGAGGTGAGGATGGGAGGGGGACGTGGGGCTGGGCTGGGTGTGGGGCAGGGGCTCAGTGTGGGGTGCTCAGCCCGGCCCACAACATCACCCACCTGCAGTGCAGCCCGAGGTGCGCGTGTGGGGGAAGGAGGCCAACGGGATCCTGACTTTGTCATGCCGCGCTCACGGCTTCTACCCGCGGCCCATCGCCATCAGCTGGATGAAGGACGGCATGGTCCGGGACCAGGAGACCCACTGGGGGGGCGTCGTGCCCAACAGCGATGGCACCTACCACACTTCGGCTGCCATTGATGTGCTGCCGGAGGATGGGGACAAGTACCGGTGCCGCGTGGAGCACGCCAGCCTGCCCCAGCCTGGCCTCTTCTCATGGGGTGAGCTGGCAGCATGGGGCACGTGGGGTTGGGATTCGGGGGCCGCCCCTTTGTTTACTGACAACGGCGCTCTCCCCCAGAGCCGCAGCCCAACCTGCTCCCCGTTGTGGTCGGGGTGGTCGTCGCCATCGTGGCTGTCATCGCTGCGGTCGTTGGATTGGTGGTGTGGAAGAGCAAGTCAGGTAAAGGTAGTGAGCTGGGGGGAGAAAGCGGGAGCTGCAGAAGGGGCCTGGACCCCCTTGGGAATGCCCATGTTCTGACATGAGCTTAATGTTCACACTTCTTTCTATCTGTAGGGAAGGAGAAGAAGGGTTACGAAGCAGCACCAGGTGAGTGCCAAGGGCAGAACTGTCCCCCGCCAGTGCATGGGGTCAGGGCACTCTGGGGCCCCTCGTTGCTTTTGGGGTCACAGTGGTGATGGTGGCATGATGCTCCATGCCCCACAGCGAGCACAGAGCCAGGGCTCACTGCTCTCCCTCCCTTGCAGGCCACGATGGGGAATCCAGCGGCTCGGCCACAGGTATAGTGTGGAACGGGGGCTCAGGAGGGGTCCCTGTGGTTGGAGCGGTCCCAGTTCCCTGCACTCCCCCGTTGGACCCACGGCCGGGGCAATACTGGGTCCAACACTCCCTGGAGAACCCCAGGGTGGTAAGTCAGGATGGGGATGTGGCCCCACATGATACCATCTCTTCTCACCCCCACAGGAAGTGAACCTTCCATCTGAGTGCTGTGCTGCTTCAGCCAGCCCTGCATGCATGTGTTTGGAGTTTGTGGGTGTGTGTATCTCCGCTTGCTCAACTTCCTGCATCTCCTCGGGCTGACGCAGTGTGTGCTCCCCTGCTCACACACTGTTTCCAACAGTTAGCACATGGGTTCTGCCCTGTGCTAGGCTGTCTCCTACCAGGATTATCATAGGATTATCTTAGCTGGTGCCTGTGCCAATTGTACCCAGGTCGGAACGCCCCAGTCTCAACTTTGTTCAGCAGCTTTCTTTGTGAAAAGCAGCTCTCAGCGCTGTGCTCATTGTAGTCAGCCAATAGCTTCAAAACCTTGTTGGGCAGCTCATGCCTTGGATGGGTGCTGCTGACCAGGCTTTGAGCCAAGCTGGCATGGTTTTGTAATTTTGCCATTGGTATTCCACATCATAGCATCATGGACAGCCCGGGTAATTACAGGGTTAATAGTCCGGTTCTGTGTACTGACAACCTTCCAGATACCTGCTTCTCAAAAGAGAAGAAGAACTGCGTATCCCAGAGGACCTCACGGTCAGAGAGGGAAGATACGGCACTGAAATCACGGGATATGAGTTGCGTGATCAGGCTCACACTCTCTCTCCGGCAGCCACGCAGAGTGCTGGGTGTGCTTCCGAGCTGTGCGCCTTCATTCAAGCAGACCTTTCGGTTTTGGAAGCTTTCTCTTATTTTATCTTATTTATAACCCGTACTTTCAATTCGATTGTATTATATTGTGTTATCTTGCATTCCAATATCACGGTTAGTAAAATAATGTTTCCACCTGAGATTGTTGCCACTGCTCTGTTCTTTTTCCCTCTCTGAGCCCAGCTCCCATTCCCCTGTCCCCTTTCCCTTCCCATTCTTGGGTGCCAGGGGGCCCACAGGCCCACTGCCCCCCTGTCACGGGCATAGACTGATCTAGATTGAGCTAGATAAGTCCGTGACAGCTTTTGGTGGAGAATGCGGGCAATCTGAAGCTTTTAACGCTAACAGAGAAAAGAAAGGATTTCTTTAAGCCGGAGACTGCCAGACTGCAAGGCAGTGCTAGTGTGACCTTCATAGATGAGATTATGGTCTGGGCAGTCTGCCGAACTCCGGACACTGTACCCAGTAGTTGTTGTTGTTGTTGTTTTTCCCCCATTTTAGCAGCTACCAGCTATGAGTCTGCTCTTTATTGCAGGAGCATTGTATAAGGGATGAAGGACAATCATGATCTTGGGATATTATTGGCCTATAATTAACATCATGATTTCGTGCTGTGGAATTGTGTTCATATATAACCAAATAAGGGCCCTGATGGAGACACCTGCCTGGTACCTTTATGCAATGTGGTATCATTTTAAGTTTGACACTTTCAAAGCAGTTTCCAGGCTTTCTTCTCAGTTTGTCACACATTTTTTCAACTGCCGAGCTAGAGCTCATACTCACGTGCATGTTATCAATCTCCTGGAATGTATTCTTCTCCATTTGTGTTATGTGGAAGAAGTCTCCTCCAAAACCAGAGAATGCTGACTGGCAGGGAATATGGAGAGGTTTAGGAGAAATCTTAGAAGCGTAGGGACCCGCAATGTCATGGCACTCCACTCTTGTACACCTGTGGGATCCCAGGAAATTAAGCCAGTATTTGAGTCAGGGATGGTGCGGCTCAGATAGATCGAAGGAGGTACGGCTTATTTGGGGCTTGGCTTGTGCTTACCGTGCTCTATGTAATACTCTTCTTGAGAGAGAGAGTTTCCGAGCAGAGGTTGAAGCCAAAGGGGGAAATCTTGAAGACGAATCTGATCAGTCACAGGAGACACCAGTAGCAGTGTCAGCTGCCCCTGTGGAAGGCAAGAAATGGAAGTGGGTGTCCATGTGTCTGGAATGGAAAAAAGAAGCAGCAGCAGCGGAGGAGGAGGTAGAGGAAGATCCAGGCCAGGGGCCTCCTCAGAGCCACGAAAGGCAAAAGCAAAAACCAAGAGACACGGAGAGGCGAGTGGTGAAGAGGAAGTCTCTATTTCTGTTTGCCGACCTCTGAAGATGACTGAAATCCAAGGCTCAAGGAAAGAGTTTACACGGCATCCGAACAAAACCCTTGTCACCTGGTTGCTTCGCTGTTGGGGACGGCGGGGCCAGTAGCTTGTCTCTGGATGGTAACGAAGCCCGCCAACTAGGAGGCATTGCCAAAGACTCATCTATTGAGAGAGGGATTAGTAGATGTTTGGATGGAGCCACCACCCTCTGGGAACGAATGTTAGTAGCCGTCAGGGAAAGACATTCCGTCAGAGACAGTCTGAAGCCTGTGATGAAGAAGTGGGATACAGCTGAAAAAGGTATCCAGTATTTGAGGGACATAGCTGTGGTGGGAATGGTGTATGACCCTAATTTTGCTCCTAACGATCCACGCCAAGGTCATGATCCGCAGAGAGTGAGAACAATGCCTGATATATGGCAGAAACTCACAAGAACAGCACCAGATCTACCCCCAACACACGCTTCCATTTCAGCCATCTCAGAATGAGCAAAGACTGGATGAAGTACAAGAACAAGTGTCTCTATTGATAAATCATGACGAACCTGTAGAAGTATCAGAAACGTTTGATGAAGATCAGGATAAGCAAAGGGGCCTAATGAAAGAACTGATCAAGCTAATGAAAATCCACTTAGTTAAAGGGGATGGACCCTTCTCCTCACCCGCATCATCAAAAATCTCAGCTACTGAAGGCAAATTCTTTCCTGCTCAAATGAGGAACATTGTAGGATTGCATTGCGTATTGCCTCTTGGCGTCACCTCAGTGACCACAGAGAAGACATGAGGAAGTGGCATGACCACACTACTCCTGTTCTGTGAGCACGGGTGAGAGAATTACAGAACTAATCAACCAGCGGTGTAGTTGTTCCAGTTCCCACAGGTAATGAATAGAGGGGCCCTGCCCTCAGTCAGGGAGGGAGAGGGATAACAGAGTTTATTGGACTGCGCAGATCCGATGGCCTGGCACATCAGAACCACAGAAATATAAGGCTCTGGTGGATACCGGTGCACAGTCCACTCCAATGCCCTCAAGTCATGAAGGGACAGAATCAATCCATATTTCTGGAGTGGCTGGGGGCTCTCAAGAACTGACTGTGTTGGAGGCCGAAATAAGCCTCACTGGTAAAGGCTGGCAAAAACACCCTATTGTGACTGGCCCAGGGGCTCCATGCACGCTGGGTATCGATTCCCTCAGAAGGGGGCATTTCAAGGATCCCAAGGGGTATCGCTGGGCCTTTGGAATAGCTGCTGTAGATACAGACAACATTCAGCAGCTGTCTGTTTTGCCTGGCCTGTCAGAAGATCCGTCTGTTGTGGGGTTGCTGCAAGTAAAAGAGCAGCAGGTACCGATTGCCACAAAAGCAGTGCACAGACGGCAGCACTGCACCAACAGGGACTCCTTGCTCCCCATTCATATGTTACTTTGTCAGCTAGAGAGTCAAGGACTGATCAGCATAAAGCACTTGCCTTTTAACAGCCCCATATGGCCAGTGCGTAAAGCCAGTGGAGAACGGAGGCTGACAGTAGACTACCGTGGCCTGAATGAAGTCGCACCCCCACTGAGTGCTGCTGTGCCGGACATGTTAGAACTGCAATATGAACTGGAGTCAAAAGCAGCCAAGTGGTATATGCCACCAGTGACATTGCTAATGCCTTCTTTTCCATTCCTCTGGCCACAGAATGCAGGCCGCAATTTGCCTTCAGCTGGAGGGGCACTCAGTCTACTTGGAACCGTTTGCCCCAGGGGTGGAAACACAGCCCAACCATTTGCCATGGGTTAATCCAAACTGTACTGGAACAGGGCAGTGCTCCTGAGCACCTGCAGTACATTGATAGCATCATTCTGTGGGGTGATACAGCAGAGAACGTTTTTGAGAAAGGAGAGCAAATAACCCAGACCCTTCTGCAAGCTGGTTTTGCTATCAAGCGAAGCAAAGTGAAAGGACCTGCCCAGGAGAGTCGGTTCCTAGGCAGAAAGTGGCAAGATGGGCGCCGTCACATCCCAGCAGATGTGATGGACAAAATCACTGCCGTGTCTCCGCCCATTAGTAAGAAAGAGACACAATCTTTTCTGGGTGTGGTGGGCTTTTGGAGAATGCGCGTTCCAAACTATATCCTGTAGGAGCGTGGCTCAGGGAGCAAGCAGTTGTGAGCTTGAGTGCTATGTGCATAACCCAGGCTGTGAGACCTTGAAGCTGTCAAAGCAGGAAGACAAACTGAGGCTTCAGTTAAGATAAGGGGGTAGCTAGCCTGGGAAGAGGTCAAGACAGTGGAATGCGAAGAACAGTGAAAAAAAACATGTGATGCTTAATGCTGTACCAATAGCTAGCAAGCAAGACGCATGATTTCTGTGTGCTAACCAATTATAAGTTGCCGTGTGTACCCTGTATTTCTGTATAAGTATGAGCTGATTCGGGCAATAAAGGATTAGAGGAGTTTCCACCAGTACTTCTGTGAAGACGCGTGGATTCATTCAGGCCGCCTTCCTTGAAGTGGCGCCCGAACAGGGACCCAGGAAAGCCGCACAAGTTGCCACAGCGGTTCGACGTGGAGGCAGCGGGATGCTCGAGAGTTGCCACAGCGGTTTGACACGGAAGGCAATGAGAGCGGGGAAGGATGCAGCGGGTAAGCTCCATGCCGAGAAGGCGGCAGCTCAGAGCGTTGTGTGCCAGACACACGTCAAATTAGACCCGCGGTGGGGTGAGTGCCGTGTGCCGGGATGGGCGGCCACTCGGGTAGGAAGATTGCGCAGCTTCCTCCTCGGCCACTTGCTGCTAGCATGGATGTGGAATTTGCAGCAGCACTGACACTGCTTCTCAGTATCCTCGCTAAGCGAGGGGAGACAGTGAAGGACAAAGACCTAGCTAAGCTAGTAACGTGGGCTCAAGAACAGGGGTTCTTGAAGGCTCCTCCACTCATTTTCGTAGTGGAAGAATGGTGCGAAATTGAGGACTGTATGTTTGACAGAGTCCTTCAGGGCAAGACGAATGATGCTCCAGCCCTCGGTTCTACCTGGCGAATCGTGATTAATATGCTTAAGACTATGAGTGTGGAGGCAAAAGTGGCTGCGCTGCTACTCAACTTGTAGCCACTCCTGCGGCAGTTCCAGCTTCAGCTACCACCAGCGTGTCCACACAGGAGAGAGACCCTACCAGTGCTCTGAATGTGAGAAGAGCTTCAAAACCTCTTCCTACCGGATTGTCCACCAGCGAATCCACACAGGAGAGAGACCCTACCAGTGCTGTGAGTGTGGGAAGAGCTTTAGCAGCAGTTCTAAACTCAACTCCCACAAGCACATCCACAGAGGAGACAGTCCACAATAGTGCCCCGAGTTTGTGCGGAGCTTCACTTCCAGTTCCTGCCTCCTTAGCTACCCGCACACCCTCGCAGGAGACAGAGCCTGCGAGTGCCCCAGAGAGCGTACTCCTTCCCCTGACGGGTGGTGCGGTGCAGCCGGCAGGGAGCGCTCCCTGGAAACAAGATGTGTTCCAGCGTGTGTTAACTGGGAGCTACGCTGTGAGCCCAGCAGGGAAGGCTGTGTGTGGCTGAGAGCAGGGAAATACAAACCCCGTCCGTGTTTGGGTACCCGACCTCGGTTGCAGGACAGCTCCAACCCCTCCTGTTCGCCTCCTTACTCTGGTTATCACTGATGAAAATTACCTTTTGGAGAATTGCTGTTTGGTGGCATCTCACTGCTGCTACCAAGTCAAGTTACAACAGCTGTAACACAGGGTGCTGGTCACTTTGTAAGAGCCATCTCTTAAGAGCACCGGAGAAGGCATTTTCAAACAGTTGGGAGTCAGGAAGCAGGGCCGAAGTCCAGCTCATCTGAGCAGCTTTTCTTCCTGAGTTTAGGTGGAAAGGCAGGTGAATGGACACTGGCAGCCAGATCAGGCCACATGGGGGAGCTACAGAAATGCTGTCTGCCATTCTGAGGGGAGTATTTATGCTATCAAAACTCAGTTGGAGCTGAAGCTGGGCAGCAGTGTGGGAGACAATGGAAGGGCTTCTTTGTGTGACCAGCAAAAGGCGGACCATAGATGACATCGCTTCATTACTGGATGAGGTTGATCACCTCATAAATCGGGACATAGAACCAGCAGAGTCACACAGTGCACTATTTTTTCACGTCTGTCTTGAACACTGGAGATGGGTGGTGGGACACCTGGAGCTCTGGGTTCAGGCCCACGACTGCACTGATGATAAACTCCCAGTGGACTGTGGACATGGGTGGGATTTGCTGCTCCAGTTGCATGCGTGTAGATCTATGGCCCATGGGGTTTATCCAGGGATCGTGGGAATTGCAAGATGTCCCAGCTGACTGGAAGCTGCCAAACATCTGAGTTTCCAGGCAGGACAAGAAGGAAGACCTTGTCAGTTCCAGGCCTGCCAGTCTCCCTTTGGTGCCTGGCAAAATCACAGAGGAGGTCATTGTGAGATTTACTGAAAAACGCTTCAAAGACAGCACAGTCGTTGTCGTCAGTACAGGTTAGGGCTGACTTTCTGGAAAGGAGGTTTGAGGAGAAGGACCTGGATAATCCTGGGGTGCATTAAATGAGTGTGACCATCAGACTGAGGAAGGTGATCCTCCCCTTCTGCTCTGCCCTGGTGAGGCCACATCTGGACCACTGTGTTCAGTTCTGGGCTCCTCAGCACATGACAGGCAGGGAACTGCCGGAGAGAGACTAACAGGGGTCTGCAGAGGTGATTGAGGCCGGGAGGAACCCCGCTGCCAGGAAGAAGAGCAACAGGGTTGGGGGAGTCGGACATTTCCTGGTGTGGTGAGCATGGGGCGCCCTGATACACTGTGAGATGAGGTCAGTGTGGCCATAGCCATCAGCACACCCTCCACTGCCCCATTCATTGCTCACCTTCTGTACTGCGCAGGGAGTAGAAGAGCCACAGTGCCAGGCAGATGAGCCCCGACACCCAGACCTCCCCACCCATCAGCAGCTTTGTCTGAGTTTCAGCTGGGATTGAACTGTTTTCTTGAGTGTGTCTGGCATGATGTTATGTTTTGGTTCCAGGAGGAAAACATTGTTGCCAACGTTTGCAGTTGCTGCTCAGCAGTGCTGTCCAGAACCAAGGCCATTTGCAGCAAAGGAGCCATGCAGTTGGGAGGGTAGAGAACTAGGACAGCTGACTGAAAGTGGCCAAAGGGATATTCTGTGGCATATGAGATGAAGCAGAAGGAGTTTTGAAGGGGGTGGGAGTTCATTTTGCTCAGTCCCGCTGCTTGGGGTCTAACTGGGTGTTGTTCTGGGAGTAGTGAGCAATTGCTTGTGCATCACTTGTTTTATCCATTTGTTGTAATTATTATCCTTTTCTCTGTCTTAGTAAATAGTTTTCTCTCAACCCTCCAGTTCAACTTTGTTTTGTTTGTTATTCTTTCCCCCATCACACTGGGAATAGGGGAGAGTGAGCAAACAGCTGTGTGGTGCTGATCCACCTGCCAGGTTAAACCACCACGGGAGGGTCCCTTGGGAGTCATTCCTGAAGGGTAAAGGTGTCCAGGAAGGCTGGACACTTCTCAAGAAGGAATTCTTAAAGGTTCAGGAAGGGTCCATGCCAGTGCACCACAGGATGAGCCAGTGGAGAAGGAGAGCGTTGTGGCTGATGAAGGAACTTTTGCTGAGACTCCAGGAGAAAAAGAGAGTTTATGTCCTGAGGAAGAAGGGAAGGGCAACTCATAGCATGGGATCAGGCCTCGCCAGCATGGGTTCGTGAAAGGCAGGTCCTGCTTGACCAACCTGATCTCCTGCTGTGATCGAGTGACCTGCCTGGTGGATTATGGAAAGGCTGTTGTCGTTGCCTTCCTTGACTTCAGCAAAGCCTTTGACAATGTCTCCCACTGTATTCCCTTGGAGAAGCTGGCATCCTGAGGTTTGCACAGGTACACTCTTTGCTGGGTAAAGAACTGTCTGAATGGCCAGGCCCAGAGAGTGGTGGTGAAAGGAGATAAATGCAGCTGGTGACCGGTCACCACTGGTGTGCCTCAGGGGTCAGCATTGGGTCCTGCCCTGTTAATGTCTCTATTGACGATCTGGATGAGGGCATCGGGTGCATCATCAGAAAGTTTACAGATGAGACCAAGTTAGGGGCAAGTGTCAATCTGCCTGAGGGTAGGAAGGCCCTGCAGAGGGACCTGGACAGACTGTCCAATGGGCTGGGGCCATCGGGCTGAAGTTCACAAAGACCAAGTGCCAGGTCCTGCACTCTGGACACAACAACCCCAGGCATCGCTACAGGCTGGGGGCAGAGAGGCTGGAAAGCTGAGCAGAGGAAACAAACCTGGGGGTTTGTCAATGATTTGCGGGGTGGTTCGGCCCGGTTTGGTGCTTGCAGACCCAGGCCCCGGGAAAAGGGAAAGGGAGAAATGGAAAAGGGGAGGGAGAACGCCTTCCTCTCATGCTGAGGCAGACGAGACATCAAGCCAGGCCAAGCAGAAGAAGGGAACGTCTCATGATGTGCAAACAGTTTTATCTTTACGTCTGAACAGCAAATGGAAACAGAATAGCACAAAGTCTGCTGGGGTATGTAGAATGTAGTTCTTCCCTTCTGAGAAGAGGACACCCAGATCTATCCACAATCCATGGAACTGGAGCATTAACTCTTTAACTCCCAGTGTAGTACATGATGTTGTGATGTGGAATACCGATGACCAAAAATCATAAAACCGTGAGGGGGCTTTGGTCTGTAGGCAGCTGAACGTGGGCCAGCAGTGTGCCCAGGAGGACAAAAGGCCTATGGCATCCTGGCTTGTATCAGCAATAGTGCAGCCAGCAGGAGCAGGAGGTGATCGTCCCTCTGTACTCAGCACTGCTGAGGCCGCACCTCAAGTGCTGTGTTCAGTGTTGGGCCGCTCACAACAGGAAGGATGCTGAGGGCCTGGAATGGGTCCAGAGAAGGGCAATGGAGCCGTGAGGTCTGTAGCGTAAATCTTATGGAGAGCAGCTGAGGGAACGGGAAGTGTTGAGTGAGGAGAAGAAGAGAATGAGGGGAGACCTCGTTGCTGTCTGCAACTCCCTGAAAGGAAGTTGTGGTGAGGTGGGATTTGGCCTCTTCTCTGGGAGATAAGAAGTGGTGAAGTCACCGTGTCTGGAGATGTTTAAGGAAAGGATAGATGTAGTATTTGGTGACGTGTTTTGGTGGGGGATTGCCCTAGACCTTAGAGCATCTTTTCCAACATTAATGATTCTAGGAACTCCATTGCCTCACCTTGCTGGGCTGTCCTTCCAACAAATGTCAGCATTCCAATCGTGAGAGCTGTCCCACCAGACACGTCAGAGAAGAAAAGGCAGCCGAGGTGCAGGTATCTCTAGAGGAGATCCCTGCTTGTTCCAAGCTGCAGGGTGAGGCCTGAAGTGGAGCTCTGCTTTTGGGAGTCACCAGGGACCAGGGTGCCTCCTCGCTGTTGTCTATGGTTGCAGTAGTATTGTTAAACCACCCATCTACCTCTGTCCAATACCACAAGGCCTTTTAACTGCTTTTTGCAGCTCAGCTGCCTGTCGTAAGAGATGATCCACCTTGTGCAGCTACTTGCCTTATCATTAGGAGGAGGTTCGAGGCAGTGGGTGGAATGGACCGCCTGAACCAAAATCTCCTCTTTTTACCAGTTCTGTCTGTGTGTATGCAGACATGTCTGGGCATTTCCCTGGATGGGCACTGGATCTGGCCCTCATGTGAGTGCTCGCCACCACAGTGTCAGAGATGAAGACATCCGTCACTTCTGGCTCTGCCCACACTAGTGAGATCACTATGAAGGGAAGACTGGGGGATTCAAGTGTATCTCCACAACTACCCTCTGGCCATCCCATAGCCTCCTCTTTGTCCCTCAATCAAACCCCGTCTCCCCCCATATTATCTCCATGGTTCCCAACGGTCACCTCATGGTAAGTCAGTGGTCAAATTGTGTCATGGTTTTGTAACTTCACTATTGGTATTCCACATCATAACATCATGGACAAAGAGAAGAACTACGTATCCCAGAGGACCTCACGGTCAGAGAAGGAAGATACATCACGGAAGATGCGTCATCTGGTTGCGCGCGGTTCTTCTTCACTTTTGTTTGCTGCCGGGAGAGGAGTGGGTGTGCTTTCCAAGCCGGGCGCCTTCATCAAGTAAGGCTTTCGGTTTCGGAAACTCTCTCACTCTCTCTCCCTCTCCCTCTCTATCGCTCTTTCGCTCTCTCCCTCATTCATTTGGTTTATTATCCTTACTCCCAATTAGATTGTATTGTATTGTGTCATCTTGTATCCCAACATCATAGTTAGTAAAATAAGTTCTCCTTCTTAGATTGTTGCCGCCGCTTCGTTTTTTTCTTGGGAAGCCAGGGGGGAGGGGGGCCCGCAAGCCTACTGCCCCCCTGTCACGGGCACAGATCTATCTAGGTAACTCCGTGACAAATGCTTCCACCCCTTATTCTACATCATTATATCATGCTTAATACATATACATAGAACTACTGACTGCACTCCCCCAACATCAAATTCCCTTGTGGTACACATTGAACATCCCAACTTTCTGCATCGCCCACCAAGTGGAGCCAGGTCCCTGGGCAAAAACAGTTCCACGGAGAGGTCTGCCCTTTCCAGAGGCTGGAAGGACCCGAACTGCTTTTCCCAACGTGCTCTTTCCATGTGCTACAGGGACCTTATCTTCCTCTACGGTATGTAGGGAGCTGGAATGGGTGGGACCATCACGATTGATAGATCCCCTGATGTTGACCAACCAGGTGGCTTCTGCCAGATGCTTCTCCCAGTGCTTCAATGTTCCACCGCCCGTTGCTTTCAGCATAGTTTTTAACAACCCATTGTATCGTTCAATCTTACCAGAAGCTGGTGCATGATAGGGGATATGATAAATCCATTCAATGCCATGTTCTTTGGCCCAAGTATTTCTAAGAGAATTTTTAAAATGAGTCCCATTATCTGATTCAATTCTTTCTGGGGTGCCGTGTCGCCACAGAACTTGTTTTCTCCAGACCTAATATGGTGTTTCTGGCGGTAGCATGGGGTACTGCATATGTTTCAAGCCACCCAGTGGTCGCTTCCACCATGGTGAGCACATAACGCTTACCATTGCAGGATCGTGGCAAGGTGATATAGTCAATCTGCCACGCCTCCCCATATTTATACTTTTGCCATCGCCCTTCCTCCCAGAGAGGTTTCATCCTCTTGGCTTGTTTGATTATGGCGCATGTTTCACAGTCATGAATAACTTGTGCAATAGCATCCATAGTTAAGTCCACCCCTCGGTTTCTAGCCCATTTATATGTTGCATCTCTCCCTTGATGGCCCGAGGTCTCATAGGCCCACCGAGCTAGAAATAATTCACCCTTGTTCTGCCAGTCCAAGTCTATTTGAGCCACCTCAATTTTGGCAGCCTGATCTACCTGATGGTTTTTTTTCTGTCCTTCCGTAGCCCGACTCTTGGGCACATGAGCATCTAAGTGACGCACCTTTACCACCATAGTCTTCATTCGGGCAGCAATGTCTTTCCACAGTTCAGCAGACCAAATAGGTTTACCTCTCCGTTGCCAGTTATTTTGCTCCCACTGCTGTAACCACCCCCATAAGGCATTCGTCACCATCCATGAATCAGTATAAAGATAAAGCACTGGCCACCCATCCCGTTCAGCGACATCTAAGGCCAGTTGGACAGCCTTGACCTCTGCAAACTGACTTGATTCTCCTTTTCCTTCAGTGGCCTCTGCAACTTGTCGTGTGGGGCTCCACACAGCAGCTTTCCATCTGCGATACTTCCCAACAATACGACGCGATCCATCTGTGAACAGGGCATATTTCTTTTCATTTCCTGGTAGTTCATTGTATGGCAGGGCCTCTTTGGCACGTGATACCTCTTCTCCTGGTGATGTTCCAAACTTTTTACCTTCAGGCAAGTCCATGATCACCTCTAAGATTCCTGGATGACTGAAGTTCCCCATTCGAGCTCGTTGTGTAATCAGTGCGATCCACTTGCTCCAAGTGGCATCAGTAGCATGATGGGTGGAGGGAATCTTTCCTTTAAACATCCAGTTCAGCACCGGCAGTCGAGGTGCCAGGAGGAGCAGCGTCTCAGTACCGACTACTTCGGAAGCAGCCCTAACCCCCTCATACGCGGCTAAGATTTCCTTCTCAGTTGGGGTGTAACACTCTTCAGACCCCCTGTATGCTCGACTCCGGAATCCCAGGGGTCGGCCTCGGGTCTCCCCTGAGGTTCTTTGCCACAAGCTCCAGGTGGGACCTTTCTCTCCAGCAGCAGCGTAGAGGATGTTCTTTACATCTTGTCCCGTCCGTACTGGCCCCAGGGCCATGGCACGGGCTATCTCATGTTTGATCTGCTCAAAAGCCTGCTGCTGTTCAGGACCCCATGTAAAATCATTCTTCTTCCGCGTCACCTGATACAGGGGGCTTACAATAAGGCTATAGTTTGGAACATGCATCCTCCAAAAGCCCACTACACCCAGAAAAGATTGTGTCTCTTTCTTACTAATGGGCGGAGACACGGCAGTGATTTTGTCCATCACATCTGCTGGGATGTGACGGCGCCCATCTTGCCACTTTCTGCCTAGGAACCGACTCTCCTGGGCAGGTCCTTTCACTTTGCTTCACTTGATAGCAAAACCAGCTTGCAGAAGGGTCTGGCTTATTTGCTCTCCTTTCTCAAAAAACGTTCTCTGATGGCATTGTTGTGTGGGGCGATACAGCAATGTACTGCAGGTGCTCAGGAGCACTGACTGTTCCAGCACAGTTTGGATTAACCCATGGCAAATGGTTGGGCTGTGTTTCCACCCCTGGGGCAAACGGTTCCAAGTAGACTGAGTGCCCCTCCAGCTGAAGGCAAATTGTGGCCTGCATTCTGTGGCCAGAGGAATGGAAAAGAAGGCATTAGCAATGTCACTGGTGGCATACCACTTGGCTGCTTTTGACTCCAGTTCATATTGCAGTTCTAACATGTCCGGCACAGCAGCACTCAGCGGGGGTGCGATTTCATTCAGGCCACGGTAGTCTACCGTTAGCCTCCGTTCTCCACTGGCTTTACGCACTGGCCATATGGGGCTGTTAAAAGGAGAGTGGCTTCTGCTGATCACTCCTTGGCTCTCTAGCTGACAAATCAACTTATGAATGGGGAGCAAGGAGTCCCTGTTGGTGCAGTGCTGCCGTCTGTGCACTGCTTTTGTGGCAATCGGTACCTGCTGCTCTTTTACTCGCAGCAACCCCACAACAGACGGATCTTCTGACAGGCCAGGCAAAACAGACAGCTGCTGAATGTTGTCTGTATCTACAGCAGCTATTCCAAAGGCCCATCGATACCCCTTGGGATCCTTGAAATGCCCCCTTCTGAGGGAATCGATACCCAGCGTGCATGGAGCCCCTGGGCCAGTCACAATACGGTGTTTTTGCCAGTCTTTACCAGTGAGGCTTATTTTGGCCTCCAACACAGTCAGTTCTTGAGAGCCCCCAGTCACTCCAGAAATACGGATTGATTCCGTCCTTCCTGACTCGAGGGCATTGGAGTGGACTGTGCACCGGTATCCACCAGGGCCTTATATTTCTGTGGTTCTGATGTGCCAGGCCATCGGATCCGTGCATTCCAATAAACTCTGTTATCCCTCTCCCTCCCTGACTGAGGGCAGGGCCCCTCTATTCATTACCTGTGGTAACTGGAGCAACTACACCGCTGGTTGATTAGTTCTGTAATTCTCTCACCCGTGCTCGCAGTACAGGAGTAGTGTGGTCATGCCACTTCCTCATGTCTTCTCTGTGGTCACTGAGGTGACGCCACAAGGCAATACGCAATGCAATCCTACAATGTTCCTCATTTGAGCAGGAAAGAATTTGCCTTCAGTAGCTGAGATTTTTGATGATGCGGGTGAGGAGAAGGGTCCATCCCCTTTAATTAAGTGGATTTTCATTAGCTTGATCAGTTCTTTCATTAGGCCCCTTTGCTTATCCTGATCTTCATCAAACGTTTCTGATACTTCTACGGGTTCGTCACGATTAATCAACAGAGACACTTGTTCTTGTACTTCATCCAGTCTGTTTGCTAATTCTGAGATGGCTGAAATGGAAGCGTGCGTTGGGGATAGATTTTGTTCATCGTTTTGAAGTGTAAAAATTAATTCCAAAACTGGGGGTCTTCTCTGTTGGCCCTCGTATCTGTCAAACGTTGCTGCTGGTGTAGGGGTGTATCTTTCTGGTGCTGTTCTTGTGAGTTTCTGCCATATATCAGGCGTCGTCCTCACTCTCTCCAGATCATGACCTTGGCGTGGATCGTTAGGAGCAAAATTAGGGTCATACACCATTCCCACCACAGCTATTTCCCTCAAATACTGGATACCTTTTTCAGCTGTATCCCACTTCTTCATCACAGGCTTCAGACTGTCTCTGACGGGATGTCTTTCCCTGACGGCTACTAACATTCGTTCCCAGAGGGTGGTGGCTCCATCCAAACATCTACTAATCCCTCTGTCAATAGATGAGTCTTTGGCAATGCCTCCTAGTTGGCGGGCTTCGTTACCATCCAGAGACAAGCTACTGGCCCCGCCATCCCAACAGCGAAGCAACCAGGTGACAAGGGTTTTGTTCGGATGCCGTGTAAACTCTTTCCTTGAGCCTTGCATTTCAGTCATCTTCAGAGGTCGGCAAACAGAAATAGAGACTTCTTCTTCATCACTCGCCTCTCCGTGTCTCTTGGTTTTTGCTTTTGCCTTTCGTGGCTCTGAGGAGGCCCCCTGGCCTGGATCTCCCTCTACCTCCTCCTCTGCTGCTGCTGCTTCTTTTTTCCATTCCAGACGCGTGGACACCCACTTCCATTTCTTGCCTTCCACAGGGGCAGCTGACACTGCTACTGGTGTCTCCTGTGACTGATCAGATTTGACTTGGAGATTTCCCCCTTTGGCTTCAACCTCTGCTTGGAAACTCTCTCTCCCCAGAATAGTATTACATAGAGCACGGTAAGCACAAGCCAAGCCCCAAATAAGCCGTACCTCCTTCGATCTATCTGAGCCACACCATCCCTGACTCAAATACTGGCTTCGTTTCCTGGGATCCCACAGGTGTTCAAGAGTGGAGTGCCATGACATTGTGGGTCCCCACGCTTCTAAGATTTCTCCTAAACCTCTCCATATTCCCTGCCAGTCAGCATTCTCTGGTTTTGGAGGAGACTTCTTCCACATAACACAAATGGAGAAGAAAACATTCAAGGAGATTGATAACATGCACAAGAGTATGAGCTCCAGCTCGGCAGTTGAAAAAACACGTGACAAACTGAGAAGAAAGCCTGGAAACTGGTTTGAAAGTGTCAAACTTAAAATGATACCACATTGCATAAAGGTACCAGGCAGGTGTCTCCATCAGGGCCCTTATTTGGTTATACATGAACACAATTCCACAGCACGAAATCATGATGTTAATTATAGGCCAATAATTTCCCAAGATCATGATTGTCCTTAATCCCTTATACAACGCTCCTGCAATAAAGAGCAGACTCATAGCTGGTAGCTGCTAAAATGGGGGAAAAACAACAACAACAACTACTGGGTACAGTGTCTGGAGTTCGGCAGACTGCCCAGACTATAATCTCATCTATGAAGGTCACACTAGCAATGCCTTGCAGTCTGGCAGTCTCCGGCTTAAAGAAATCCTTTCTTTTCTCTGTTAGCGTTAAAAGCTTCAGATTGCCCGCATTCTCCACCAAAAGCTGTCACGGACTTATCTAGCTCAATCTAGATCAGTCTATGCCCGTGACAGGGAGGCCGTGGGCCTGTGGGCCCCCTGGCACCCAAAAATGGGAAGGGAAAGGGGACAGGGGAATGGGAGCTGGGCTCAGAGAGGGAAAAAGAACAGAGCAGTGGCCACAATCTCAGGTGGAAACATTATTTTACTAACCGTGATATTGGAATGCAAGATAACACAATATAATACAATCAAATTGAAAGTACGGGTTATAAATAAGATAAAATAAGAGACAGCTTCCAAAACCGAAAGGTCTGCTTGAATGAAGGCGCACAGCTCGGAAGCACACCCAGCACTCTGCGTGGCTGCCGGAAAGAGAGTGTGAGCCTGATCACGCAACTCATATCCCGTGATTTCAGTGCCGTATCTTCCCTCACTGACCGTGAGGTCCTCTGGGATACGCAGTTCTTCTTCTCTTTCGAGAAGCAGGTATCTGGATCGTTGTCAGTCCACAGAACCGGACTATTAACCCTGTAATTACCCGGGCTGTCCATGATGCTATGATGTGGAATACCAATGGCAAAATTACAAAACCATGCCAGCTTGGCTCAAAGCCTGGTCAGCAGCACCCATCCAAGGCATGAGCTGCCCAACAAGGTTTTGAAGCTAATGGCTGACTACAATGAGCACAGCGCTGAGAGCTGCTTTTCACAAAGAAAGCTGCTGAACAAAGTTGAGACTGGGGCATTCCGACTTGAGTACAGTTGGCACAGGCACCGGGTAAGATAATCCTACATGGTAGGAGAGCGCCTAGCACAGGGCAGAACCCATGTGCTAACTGTTGGAAACAGTGTGTGAGCAGGGGAGCACACACTGCGTCAGCCCGAGGAGATGCAGGAAGTTGAGCAAACAGAGATACACACACCCACAAACTCCAAACACATGCATGCAGGGCTGGCTGAAGTAACACAGCACTCAGAAGGGAAGTTCACTTCCTGTGCGGGTGAGAAGAGGTGGTGTCATATGGGACCACGTCCCCGTCCCGACTCACCACCCTGGGGGTTCTCCAGGGAGGGTTGGCCCAGTATTGTCCCAGCTATGGGCCCAACGGGGGAGTGCAGGGAACTGGGACCGCTCCAATTGCAGGGACCCCTCCTGAGCCCCCGTTCCACACTAAAGCTGTGGCCGAGCCGCTGGATTCTCTGTTGTGGCCTGCAAGGGAGGGAGAGCAGTGAGCCCTGGCTCTGTGCTCGCTGTGGGGCATGGAGCATCATGCCACCATCACCACTGTGACCCCAAAAGCAACGAGGGGCCCCAGAGTGCCCTGAGCCCATGCACTGGCGGGGGACAGTTCTGCCCTTGGCACTCACCTGGTGCTGCTTCGTAACCCTTCTTCTCCTTCCCTACAGATAGAAAGAAGTGTGAACATTAAGCTCATGTCAGAACATGGGCATTCCCAAGGGGGTCCAGGCCCCACCTGCAGCTCCCGCTTTCTCCCCCCAGCTCACTACCTTTACCTGACTTGCTCTTCCACACCACCAATCCAACGACAGCAGCGATGACAGCCACGATGGCGATGACCGCCCCAGCCACAATGGGAATCAGGTTGGGCTGCGGCTCTGGAGGAGAGCGCCGTTGTCAGGAAAGGAAGGGGCAGCCCCCGAATCCCAACCCCATGCACCCCACGCTGATAGCTCACCCCATGAGAAGAGGCCAGGCTGGGGCAGGCTGGTGTGCTCCACGCGGCACCAATACTTGTGCCCATCCTCCGGCAGCACATCAATGGCAGCCGAGGCGTGGTAGGTGCCATCGCTGTTGGGCACGACGCCCCCCCACTGGGTCTCCTGGTCCCGGACCATGCCGTCCTTCATCCAGCTGATGGCAATGGGCCGCGGGTAGAAGCCGTGAGCGTGGCAGGACAAGGTCAGGATCCCATCGGCCTCCTTCCCCCACACTCGCAACTCGGGCTGCACTGCAGGTGGGTGATGTTGTGGGCCGGGCTGAGCTCCACACACTGAGCCCCTGCCCCACACCCAGCCCAGCCCCACGTCCCCCTCCCATCCTCACCTCTCCTTTTCAGTGCCGCCTTCCCATGCTCCAGGTATCTCCTCAAGTTCTGAACACAGACAGTCCCCAGCTCATGCTTCCATCTCTCAGCATACGTCCCTTCTGTCTCCCATTGCCTCTTGGTGATTTCAGCCACCGGATCCGCCGCGGTGAACGTCATCGTGTCCATATCAAAGGCAATGTGGTCCCTCCCATCAAATGCATACTGATCGTACCCTCGGATGCTGCCGTCCTCCAGGATGTCACAGCCAAACATCTTCTGCAGTGTGTGAGACCCTGAGACACAGCCAGGGCAGGGGCTGAAGGGCTTCTTGGGCTGTGGGGCACCGTGAGTGCCATGGGTCTGGGGTGGGGTGGGTGGGCGCAGGAGCAGGGCAGCCCAGGGACAGTGCCACCACACATTGACGGCCCAGCACAGCTGGGCGTGGGGCATGGCCAGACCTCAGTGGGGCTGGCGGACACCCTCGGCACACAGAGCTCCTGTCCCAGACGCATCGCGCTGCAGCTTCCCCCACGCTCACCTCCACTTTTGTTGTAGCGTTCCGGCAGACTGCCCAGGCCCCTGTCAAAATCCCGCTCACCGCCCCGGGCCTTCTCGGTCTGCGCAGCCCAGTGCTCCCGGTCCTCCTGCGGCAGCTTCTCCACGATGGGGTGCACCCACCGGCTCTTACTGTCGTACTTCCCAAAGAGGTCGCCATCCACGTACCCGACGATCACGAACCGCGGCATCCCGGGGCCGGGATCCGTCATCCCGGTCAGGAAGTAGCGCAGGGAGTGCGACCCTGCGGGGACAGACGGCGTCGGAGCCGTGACCCGCGGGTGGGGGTCCCGCGGACGCAGCCCCGGCGTCGGGGAGCGAGGAGCCGCGGGTCCCGGTGCCGGGGGCAGCCCGATCCCGCAGCACTCACCGCACGCCGCCGCGCCCAGGGCGCCCAGCAGCAGCCCCAGCAACACCGCCTTGCACGGACCCATGGCATGGCACGGCACGGCACGGCACGGCACGGCACGGCACCGCACCGCACCGCACCGCACCGCACCGCACCGCACCGCACCGCACCGCTCCGCGGACACCCCGGGCTCCGCCCCGTGTCATTATTGGTGCCTCCGCCTCTCCCCGCCAATGGAGTCCGTGACCGCGGGTGACGTCACCGGGCGCCAGGCAGATCTCGCTCGCGAAGGTTGTCAAAAGTGAAAGCGAAAGCTCGGAGGACGGGAGGGGACGAGGGTTCCGTGCGGCGACCCCGGAAGAAGGAAAGGAGCCGTCCGCCAGAGCGCGGTCGAGGGCCGCGATGGGAGCACCACCGGTGTGGGGGGCACGGAACGCTCCTCCCAGCAAGGATAGGTTGGGTGCAGAGAGGCACAGAGACCACAAGGGTGGAAAGGATCACCACTGATCCCCACCGGACGGGGAATGATCCCGAGGGCAGCGGCTACGAGCAGCACCTCAGCTCTGCTAAACCCCCCACAATTCAGGAGGTAACAGTTAGAGACCTGCTACTCCAACTGGACTGCCACAAGTCCATGGGACCGGATGAGATTCACCCGAGAGTGCTGAGAGAACTGGCAGAGGTGATAGCCGAGCCGCTTTCCATCATCTATCAGTGCTCCTTGTTGACGGGTGAGGTCCCAGAAGTCTGGAGGCTTGCCAATGTGAATCCCATCTACAAGAAGGGCTGCAGGGAGGATCCGGCGAACTACAGGCCTGTTAGCCTGACCTCGGTGCCGGGGAAGATTATGGAGCAGATTGTCTTGAGGGAGATCACGCGGCACATGCAGGTCAACCGGGGGATCAGGCCTAGCCAGCATGGGTTCACGAAGGGCAGGTCCTGCTTGACCAACCTGATCTCCTTCTATGATCCAGTGACCCGTCTGCTGGATGAGGGAAAGGCTGTTGATGTGGTCTCCCTAGACTTCAGCAAAGCCTTTGACACTGTCTCGCACAGTATTCTCCTCCAGAAGCTGGCAGATCGTGGCTTGGACAGATACATTCTTTGCTGGGTAAGGAACTGGCTGGAGGGCCGGGCCCAGAGAGTGGTGGTGAATGGAGTTCAATCCAGCTGGCGACCGGTCACGAGTGGTGTTCCCCAGGGGTCGGTGCTGGGGCCTGTCCTGTTTAATATCTTTATTGATGACCTGGATGAGGGCATTGAGTGCACCCTCAGTAAGTTTGCAGATGACACCAAGCTGGCTGGAAGTGTTGATCTGCCTGAGGGTAGCGAGGCCTTACAGAGGGATCTGGATAGGTTGGATAGCTGGGCTGAAGCCAATGGGATGGGATTCAACAAGACCAAATGCCGGGTCCTGCACTTTGGCCATAATAACCCCAGGCAACGCGACAGGCTTGGGGCAGAGTGGCTGGAAGACTGTGTAGAGGAAATGGACCTGGGGGTGTTGATTGACGCTAGACTGAACATGAGCCAGCAGTGTGCCCAGGTGGCCAAGAAGGCCAATGGCATCCTGGCTTGTATCAGAAACAGTGTGGCCAGCAGGAACAGGGAAGTAATTATCCCCCCGTACTCAGCACTGGTGAGGCTGCACCTTCAGTACTGTGTCCAGTTTTGGGCCCTTCACTGTAAGAAAGACATCGAGGCCCTGGAGCGTGTCCAGAGGAGGGCAACAAAGCTGGTGAGGGCTCTGGAGCACAGGCCTTATGAAGAGCAGCTGTAGGAGCTGGGGTTGTTCAGTCTAGAGAAGAGGAGGCTCAGGGGAGACCTTATTGCTCTCTATAACTATCAGAAGGGAGGCTGTAGTGAGCTGGGGGTCAGCCTCTTCTCTCATGTGACAGTGATAGGACGAGAGGGAATGGCTTCAAGCTGCGCCGGGAAGATTCAGGCTGGACGTTAGGAAATACTCCTTCTCTGAAAGGGTGGTCAGGCACTGGAATGGGCTGCCCAGAGAGGTGGTGGAGTCACCGAGCCTGGTGGTGTTCAAAGAGCGTTTGGACGTTGTGTTGAGGGACATGGTTTAGCGAGAACCATTGGTGAAGGGCAAATGGTTGGACAGGATGATCCTGTGGGTCTTTTCCAACCTTAGCGATTCTAGGATTCTATGATTCTATGAGCACGTGACTGCCTGGAGCGGACGGGGGCTGGAGCCACCCTTTCTGTCTCAGTGATGCCTCTGGGAGCACAGTGCTGTCTGAGTCTGCGCAGGCTCCCTTTCCCCCCACCCTTTCCTCCTGCAGCACAAGGATGAACGCTGCGTTCCTCAGCTCACCCCTTTCTCCAAACTGTTACTGGGAGGGGTGAGTTCATTTCTCTCTGATATCTTTCCCTACAGCACCTATTTCTCAAATAAAGGCCGTGTCACCGCCTTTGTTTGCTCTACACCACGTTCACCCAAAACTTCTCAAGGCTTCAGCCCCGTGGCTCGGTGAAGCTCCCTGCCACGCACAGCCCTTCCCTCAGAGACTTTTTTTTTTACACTAAAAGTGGAGAAATTTAGGTTAGATGTAAGAGGGTAATGTTTTACTCAAAGGTGAGGTCCCAGCACAGGCTGCCAGGAGAAGCCGTGGATAACCCCCCTCCGGGAGCATCCCAGGACAGGCTGGATGAGACCCTGAGCAGCCTGATCTGGTGGGGGACAAGCAGCCCACAGCAGGGGGCTGGAACCACATGGGCCTGAAGGACCCCTTCAGCTTCAGCTTCAGCCATTCTATGATTCTGTAACTCTTTCCAGGCACGGGAGACCTCAACTGCACGTTGTGTGTGTGCTGGGAGAGGGCCAAATAACAGCATTTTACAGCCAGGAAAATAAAGACAAAATCACCTCTCCAATGTCCTGCTGATCACTTGATAGAATCATAGAATGACCAGGGTTGGAGAAGACCTACAAGATCATCCAGTCCAACCCCTTCTCTTCTGTGCTGTTTTTCAATCAAGACCCTAAAAACACATCCTGAAGTTCTGTACCACAGGAAAATTTGGGAAAACAGGGGGAGTTTGACCCCTGCTTTCCCATGTATGAAACAAAGAAAGAATAAGAAGCGACTATACCGTATCCCAAGAGAGAAACTGAAGCGTTTTGTTTGTTGTCAATTTCATCACACAGACAGGAGGTGCAATAGAGGAAGGGAAGCAGATTGCTCACCCCTTTCAGAACACTCCACGATCGCAGGGGAAAACTCCGCCAAGGAGGGATCCCCAACCAGAAATCCTCACCCAGTGGCTGTCAGCTCTTCTATGGGGTCTAAGAGGAGTGCAGCCAGGCTCAAACCCTTCCTGCTGCACAGCTGCATCGCCTTCAGCTCTGCTGCCAGTGCTGAGCGGTCCTTTCCCAGGTGATCCATGAGAGGGTCAGGCTGGGACTCAGCAGTTCCCATGCAGGCAGCGATGCTATGGGGCAGTGACAATATTGGGCAACGTTATGGGGTAGAGACACAATGGAGTGGTGCAGCTACGGGGCAGTGCACCTACGGGGCAGTGAGGCTTTGGGGCGGTGCTGCTATGGGGCAGTGAGGCTTTGGGGCGGTGCTGCTATGGGGCGGTGCTGCTATGGGGCAGTGAGGCTTTGGGGCGGTGCTGCTATGGGGCAGTGTTGCTATGGGGCAGTGAGGCTTTGAGGCGGTGCTGCTATGGGGCGGTGCTGCTATGGGGCGGTGAGGCTTTGGGGCGGTGAGGCTTTGGGGCGGTGAGGCTTTGGGGCGGTGAGGCTGTGGGGCGGTGCTGCTATGGGGCGGCTGTCACAGTGGGAAAGAACAGCACGGTGGAAAGGCGATACAGGAGAGGAATGGCAAAGGGACAAACAGGAAAGGAACGCTCAGCGGTCTGCGAACATCTCGGCTCACGGGGAGATACCCCCCCAGGGAGGGATCTCCACGCACAGAGCCTTCCCAGCCGCTCTCAGCCCTTCCATGAGGTCTCAGAGCAGTGCGGGCAGGCTCCGCCCCTCCCGCTCACACCGCTGCACCGCCTCCAGCTGTGCCGCCAGGGCTGCCCGCTCCTTTCCCAGGTGCTCCATCGCTGGGTCAAGCCGGGACTCGGCAGCTCCCATTGGGGCACGAAGAGGCCGAGGCGGCCGACGGCAAACGGCGACCGTCCCGCGGGAACCGCGAGACACGGGAGAGGATCTCAGCCGTCGGCCGGGCGGCGCTTCGCCCACGGGGACAGCGGGCAGCAACCGCGGGAAACGCGGCCCGGTGCGTCCGCAGGCCGTGAAGCAGCGCAGGAAGCGCAGGGACACGGCGGGGAACGAGCCCGGCGCTCCGCTGTGGGACGCCTTCACGGCCCGCCGCGGCGCCCGGTGATGACATCACATCCGGCCTGGAGCGGAAGCGCAGTGTGGACGGGCGTGGAAGGGGAGGGGGCTGATGGAGAAAGAATGGCGGTGCTTCCGTGCCTGGGGCAGCGCTCCCGTCCCGTCCCGTCCCGTCCCGTCCCGTCCCGTCCCGTCCCACAACGCTGCGGGAAGCGATGGCAGCAGCTGCAATAGAGCACGCTTTGCTTACTGCAAACTCCGCGTCTTTACGATGGGCAGCGGCTTGGCAGGATGGGCAGAGAAAGAAATCGAAGGAGTCCCGAAGGCGTGTGACTCCCTGAAGGTGTTGGCCAGTGCAGATCCCGGGAAGGTTGTGGCTGTGCAGAGGCCTCTTCTGCACGGAGGCACTGGGTGAGCTGCCAGCAGCTTCCATTGCTGCCCAGCTAAGCGTACCCGAAGTCATGGGCTGTACCTGAAGGGGGCCTCCAGGAAAGCTGGGATGGGGCTGTTTTGTAAGGGCGTGGAGCGACAGGAGGAGGGGAAATGGCTTTAGAGTGGAAGAGGGTGGATTTAGACAGTGGAGCAGGTTGTGGATGCCCCCGCCCTGTGAGCAGCCTGCTGTGGTGGGAGGTGTCCCTGCCTCCAGCCGGGGATGGAAGTGAATGGTCTGAAAGGTCCCTTCCAACCCAAACCATTCTATGGTTCTTTGTAAACTGCAGGGAATTGCAGAGGAGAATGGCTTTAAGAAGCCAATAGCACTAGAGATGCAGCGTGCAGTTCAGAGAGCACCTCTGTGCAGTGAGGTCAGAGCGTGCCTGAAACAATACGGCCCGGACAGAGAGTGGCTCAGAATGATGACAGAATCATAGAGGCACAGGGCTGGAAAGGACCTACAGGATCATCCCATCCAACTGTCCTCCAATCACCATCACCACCGCTGAGCTCCTCAGCCTCATCTCGTAGCACCTCATCCACAATGTCAGTGGTTTATGGGCTGGTTCGGCCCGGTTCCGTGAGTAGCGGGGCAGAGGGACCCGCGGATCGCCACCCCAGAAAAGGGGAACAGGGAAAAGGATAGCGAGATGGGCCCAAAAACAACACGGCAGCAACGATCTGAGCAGAAACAAAGTAATTGACTAGAAAGGACATCGGGCTGCAAGATAATACACTGTAATACAACAGCAGCACTGGCACAAGGTTGGTGGTGATGAGATCTCTCATTGTGGGTGCACCTTTTGCTTCCAGAGGACGTAGTGGTCAGCTCTGCTGCAGACCCAGTGCTTGTGTAGGTGGCACAGGGATGAGCTGATCCTGTCCCCGTTCAGGTACGCACATCGGCCTCCACCTCGCAGCTCAAACCTGTGCCCAAGAGGGAGGAGAATGGCAAAGGCACCCCGATGCGCCGAGAAAAGCTGGGGCTGCCTCTTCTGGGGAAGGAAGGGCAGAAAGGGCTCATGGTGGAGCACCAAGCCTGAGCCTGGCGGACCACGGTAAACCACGGCTGTGGCACCAGGAGAAGGTCCCCATCCCAAAGAGAGCCCGTGGAAAAACGTGGCCTGGACAGCTGGACGGACAGACTGACCAGTTGGTGAAGGCTGTGCCATCGCTCCACGTCCACTGGGTGTCCTCTTCTTCCCTGTGCAGCCCGATCCAACAGATTGCCGGGCCCTGGAAGCGCATCATGAAATCCTTTAAAGGAAGAGAGTGTTGAATGTCAGGAGGTTTTAACATCTGTCCCACTCACATCTCAGGCTCCAGCAGGCTGCAAGGTGCTGCCTTCTGCTGCATGGAAGAAGCTTGTTTGTGCTCCCATGGCACAAGAGCTGCCCCCGGAGGTGCACATCTCAGGATGTCCCCCAGATGGATGCGGGAGGGGTTAGGGGCAGTAATGTGCCGCTGTCCCTCCCCAGCCTGGTGCCTTCCCCAGAGCTTTGGGCTCGTGTCCCCATCTCACCATCTCCTCCGCACTGCCTATGGTGGCCAGGGAAGCTCCGTGGGCATTGCAGTGCTCCCTGCTGCTGTTCCAATCATTCTCCTCCTTCGAAAAATAATAGCATTTCCCCTGGAATCCGACCCAGGCGTTGGGGCACACGTGGGCAAAGTCTGGGAAAGGTGGCACAGGGACCTGCCGACATGCTGAAATGAGAAATTAGACAAATGTGAGGCAAAGGACAGGAAATGTGAATTTCTCTCACCTCCCTCCAACAGAGGTGGGGGATGGACTGCACTGTGTTGTGCTGCAGCCCCGGGTGCGGTTGCAGAGGTTAGGAAGGTTGAGCAGAGCGTGGTGTAGGGCACTGAATGGCTGCCCCACAGCACGTGGGAGCAGGGCTGTGCTTGGGGAGCGCATCCATGTGCTGGAAACCCCAATTCCCTGCTCTGTACCCAAACCTGAAACATCCTCTCACCATGGGGACACTTCTTGGCACTCACCGGTCGATATCACCACCAGCACGAGGCTGAGGGTTCCCAGTGCTGCACATGAAGCAATGAGCTGCACACGGGATCTCCTCCTTCCTGTCACATGGCACCAGGAACCTGGGAAGCAGCGAGCGGGTGGGGGCACATCCTTCTACTCCTGTTCCCCCCCATGCTCTTCTTCCTGCTCAGTCCCCACCATTACCCCATTGCTGTCCTCCACTCTGCCCAAGGGGCTGCAGTGCTGCTTTGGGCTCTGAAAATGTTTCTTGTTGGTCTCCTTCTCCCATAGCGGGTGTGGAAGTATTGGACTCCAGCAGCAATATCTGCACATCCTCTTCTGGGAGCTGGGGGTCAGAACTGGAGGGCAGATGTTGGTAGAAGTGGTTTTCCTCTTTATGTTTCCCTTTTTTCCACCCATTCCACTCTTTTGCTCTCCATCCCCAGCCTTACCCTGTTGGGATCCTTCTCCTCTGGTGTGCTGGGGGTTCTGGTGCTGCTTTGTGCTCTGAGGAATGGTTCAGTCGTTCTCCCTCTGCAGGCGTGGAAACCTTGTGCTTCAGTATTGGTATTTGCACAGACTGCTGTGGGGTGGACAGTTAGGATGGGGGGGATAGAAGGAAGGACTGAAGGAGGGGCTCGGGAGGATTAGAAAGGTGGGAGAAAAAGGAGAGAGAACGGGGAGAGGAAAGTGGAAGGAAGGAAAGATGGAGGAGCAAGAGAAGCAGGAAGGAGTTCAGTGCAGTTTGACATGTGAAGACGTGAGAAGCCAAAGGCGGTGTTGGTACCATTCAGCTGAGCAGTGTGTGCAGGCAGAGGATCTGTGTGGGGAAGCCAAACCACGCTGACATAACGGTCCTGTGGTTATGCTACATCTTTCAAAGTTCCCTTTGTTTGGTTCACACAGTTGGTGGGAGGTCCTTCGCAGTACAGAGCCCAACCCACACAGCTGTGCTTGGCTCTGAGCCATCATGGGGGGAAAGGAGAACCCGCACCTGTTGGTTATACCCAAGGAATTGATCCAGACACTATCTCTGATCAAAGCGGGCTTTATTCACCGTTTCAATGTCAGCTGTTCTACAAGCAGCAGCACACACAGAAAGCAGCGTTAGGTCTTTTATGCCCAGCACCACGGTGAAGCCCTTTGCTCCCTGGGCTCTCCTCGCCCACCTTGGAGCTCGGGCTGATGTTTGCAGCTTTGTGAGAAACACGCTCCAGGTCTACAATTTCGAATCAGGCCGAGATCTCTGTGAAGAGCAGTTTGTCCATGATTGCAACAACGGGCGCACGCCCCCTACTGCCAAGGCAGAAATTGCGCTCCTGATCAGTGCAATCCACTCCGTTTTCTCCCCTGGGTCCAACACAGGCAAAGCCTCTCCTGGCACTCATTGGTTGAGCATCTCAGGCTCACAATGGTCCGAAGCTGTTGCTCCATTATGTTTCCATACAACGTCTGTTAGCAACCCATTGTCTTTGGGTATATTCTTTACCTTTTAAGGAGATAGGAGGCAATATTTTCAACAATCGACACACTTGTTCTGTCTTGTGCTAGGCTCTCCCCTACCCTATAGAGTTTCCTTACCTGGTGCCTATGCCAATTCTACCCAGGAGGGAATGCCCCAGTCTCAACTTTACTCTGTTCAGCAGCATTCTCTGTGAAAAGCAACTTCACCTACACTACCTACAGAAATACTGGAAATTTCCACTGCAAAAACACAACCTACCTCTCACACATGGCTGACCGGGTCCTTTCTCCAGGTGATCTGTCAGTGGGTCAGGCCAGGACTCAGCAGTTCCCATACAAGCAGCGATGCCATGGGGCAGCTGTGCCACGACCTGTCTGGGGAGGCAAAAATGTTCCACAGCGCTGCAGGAAGAGGGGGAGCAGCTGTGGTTTTCTAAGTTCTCTCCTCCTATTCAGCCATGGTTCTGCCCACAATGGCGGTTGGTGCACTCACTGTGGGGGGCCTTTGCAGTACACAGCCATACCCACACAGCCAAGCTTGGCTATGAGCCATCAGCTGAAAATGAGAACCTGCACCCGTTGGTGATACCCAAGCAATGTATCAGGATGGTATCTCTGATCAAAGCAGGTTTTAGTCCCACTGCAATGTCGGCTGTCCCGCATGCAGCAGCACACACAGAAAGCAGTGTTACATCTTTTATGCCCTGTTACCCAATGTTGATTTCTTCCTCCCATGGTTCCTCATTGGCTGAGTGCTTCAGGTTCACAAATCTTCCTGTCGCTAAGCTGAACGCATCCATACCTGCTGTGCACAAGTCGTTGCTATCTGAACATGGATACTGCTCATTGTTTTGCTTCTCCTCCATCAATTCCCTATCACTCAGGGCTTGTCTGTCCAGCACCAGCAATTAGCAGTCTTCCAACATAACGAGCCCATTGATATCCCTGTCACAGTGTTTGGGAGTGGGATGTGCAACCTGTCTGTACCTCCAGGCTCAGAGCTATTCCAGACGGCTGCACAGAGCAGAGCTGCAGTCTCTGTACCAATAAATGACCCCATCCACCTCATCTCGGTGACCATCAATTACTGCACCTTTTTGCTGAGCGTGCACAGACTGTCAGAGAGCCCTGGTGAAGGGAAAAGACCCCTCTGGAAAGAACTATGAGTAAAATATTTATGCTGTTGGTTGTACTGCAGAAACAGCATCCCATTCCCACAGTACCAAAGTGCCCCGCAATTCCGCATTGGCAGAAGAAGAGGATAAAAGAAGGGCCCCCCAGTCGAGAGAATGCAGCATATGTAGGTTCTGCCCGCGCCCCTTTCCTCAACAAACCATCCGTTTGGCTTTCGTCACTCTCTCCAACCACTGATTGTCGTTATCGTTTAATTACTTCTGAGCCTTCCGCTGTGATTGCAGACACGCTTGGGAAGTGGGCAGTGCTTCCAAAGCCCCGAGGATTCTCACAGAGCAACACAGCTCATTTCTTAGGAGGCTGGATTATAAATGCAAATACTCTCTGGCCACAGGAGCCAGGCAATGGGAACCTGGCAGCATACGACACTCGGAAATGCCTACTGATTGGGTGCAGATGGCTTTCCAAGGCTGTGTTTCTGCATTGGATATGGAAAAGGGGGACCTGGCCTGAAGAAGTGGAGCACCATGTCTGTATTCTGCAACTTGTCCTTAGAAACAGCTGGTGTGAAAAGGTAGAAATACCACAGATGTGAGTGGCATGCTTTGGAAATGGAGTTGCTGAATTATGGGATTAATTCTCACTTGCACTTTTTAAAGGTTGCGAATAGTGCGGGTATTATTATGGTCTGGAAAGGGTGTTGTACCGCCGTTGTGTTTGGGTAAGAGAGCCTCAGCAGAAGAAAAGCCGAGTTAACAAGCATGAGAGAAGCCAAGGCCTGCACACAGGGCCGGGTGGTCTCACTGTGTGGGAGGGAACGGATGGCTGCCAGGAGGGTCCTCCGTGTCACTGTAGTACCTTCTTGGCTACCAAGAGAAGCCTGCGGGCCACCATGAGGGGGCTGTGAGGTGCCACGGAGCCTCCCCTCGGTCTCCTCCTGTCTGGGCAGAACAACCCACAGAGCTCAGGTGCTGCTCGTAGCCGCTGCCCTCGGGATCATTCCCCGTCCGGTGTAGATCAGTGGTGGTCCTTTCCACCCTTGGGGTCTCTGTGTCTCTCTGCACCCAACCCATCCTTGCTGGGAGGAGCGTTCCGTGTGCCCCACACTGGTGGTGCTCCCATCGTTGCCCTAGACCGCGCTGTGGCGGACGGCTCCTTCCCTTCTTTCCGGGGTCGCCCCACGGTCCCGCTCGTCCCCTCCCGTCCTCCGAGCTTTCGCTTTCACTTTTGACAACCTTCGCGAGCGAGATCTGCCTGGCGCCCGGTGACGTCACCCGCGCTCACGGACTCCATTGGCCGGGATGGGCGGAAACACCAATAAGGACGCGGGGCGGGGCCTGGGTAGTCCGCGGAGCGGCGGCGAGCAGTGCGATGGGTCCGAGCGAGGCGGTGGTGCTGGGGCTGCTGCTGGGCGCCCTGGGCACGGCGGAGTGCGGTGAGTGCTGCGGGACCGGGCTGCCCCCGTCACCGGGACCCGCGGCTCCTCGCTTCCCGACGCCGGGGCTGCGTCCGCGGGACCCCCACCCGCGGCTCACGGCTCCGACGCCGTCTGTCCCCGCAGGGTCGCACTCCCTGCGCTACTTCATGACCGGGATGACGGATCCCGGCCCCGGGATGCCGCGGTTCGTGATCGTCGGGTACGTGGACGGCAAAATCTTCGGTATCTATGACAGTAAGAGCAGGACTGCACAGCCCATCGCGGAGATGCTGCCGCAGGAGGACCAGGAGCACTGGGCTACGCAGACCCAGAAGGCCCGGGGCGGTGAGCGGGATTTTGACTGGTTCCTGGGCAGGCTGCCGGAATGCTACAACATAAGTGGAGGTGAGTGTGGGGGAAGCTGCAGCGCGATGCGTCTGGGACAGGAGCTCTGTGTGCCGAGGGTGTCCGCCAGCCCCACTGATGTCTGGCCGTGCCCCACGCCCAGCTGTGCTGGGCCGTCCATGTGTGGTGGCACTGTCCCTGGGCTGCCCTGCTCCTGCGCCCACCCACCCCACCCCAGCCCCATGGCACTCACGGTGCCCCACAGCCCAAGAAGCCCCTCACCTCCTGCCCTGGCTGTGCCTCAGGGTCTCACACACTGCAGAGGATAATCGGCTGTGACATCCTGGAGGACGGCAGCATCCGAGGGTACGATCAGTATGCATTTGATGGGAAGGACTACATTGCCTTTGATATGGACACGATGACGTTCACCGCGGCGGATCCGGTGGCAGAAATCACCAAGAGGCGATGGGAGACAGAAGGGACGTATGCTGAGAGATGGAAGCATGAGCTGGGGACTGTCTGTGTTCAGAACTTGAGGAGATACCTGGAGCACGGGAAGGCGGCACTGAAAAGGACAGGTGAGGATGGGAGGGTGATGTGGGGCTGGGCTGGGTGTGGGGCAGGGGCTCAGTGTGGGGTGCTCAGCCCGGCCCACAACGTCACCCACCTGCAGTGCAGCCCGTGGTGCGAGTGTGGGGGAAGGAGGCCAACGGGATCCTGACCTTGTCCTGCCACGCTCACGGCTTCTACCCGCGGCGCATTGCCATCAGCTGGATGAAGGACGGCATGGTCCGGGACCAGGAGACCCACTGGGGGGGCATCGTGCCCAACAGTGATGGCACCTACCACGCCTCGGCTGCCATTGATGTGCTGCCGGAGGATGGGGACAAGTACCGGTGCCGCGTGGAGCACGCCAGCCTGCCCCAGCCCAGCCTCTTCTTGTGGGGTGAGCCTGGCAGCATGGGGTGTGTGGGGTTGGGGGGTTTGGGGGCCACTCCTTCCTTTCCTGACAACACTGCTCTCCCCCAGAGCCGCAGCCCAACCTTATCCCCATTGTGGCCGGAGCGGTCGTCGCCATTGTGGCTGTCATCGCTGTTGTCGTTGGATTGGTGGTGTGGAAGAGCAAGTCAGGTAAAAGCAGAGAGCTGGGGGGAGAAAGCAGGAACTGCAGGTGGGGTCTGAACCCCCTCGGGAATGCCCATGGTCTGACATGAGCCCAATGCTAACACTTCTTTCTGTCTGCAGGGAAGGAGAAGAAGGGTTACGAAGCAGCGCCAGGTGAGTGCCAAGGGCAGAACTGTCCCCTGCCAGTGCTTGGGGTCAGGGCACTCTGGGGCCCCTCGTTGCTTTTGGGGTCACAGTGGTGGTGGTGGCATGATGCTCTGTGCCCCACAGCGAGCACAGAGCCAGGGCTCACGGCTCACCCTCCCTTGCAGGCCACGACGGAGAATCCAGCATATCGGCCACAGGTACAGTGTGGAACTGGGGCTCAGGAGGGGTCCCTGTGGTTGGAGCGATCCCACTTCCCTGCACTCCCCCATTGGACCCACATCCGGGGCAATACTGGGCCCAGCCCTCCCTGCTGAACCCCCAGGGTGGTAAGTCAGGATGGGGATGTGGCCCCACGTGACACCATCTCTTCTCACCCCCACAGGAAGTGAACCTTCCATCTGAGTGCTGTGCTGCTTCAGCCAGCCCTGCATGCACGTGTTTGGAGTTTGTGGGTGTGTGTATCTCCATTTGCTCGACTCCTGCATCTCCTCGGGCTGACGCAGTGTGTGCTCCTCTGCTCTATTCTGTGCATTATTTCCTGGGAATGACCCATTGAAATGTCCACCTCGTGAGCAGAGGTCAACCTCTGGGCAGAGCGCTGTGCATCGTTTTGGGGAAGATACCATTGCAGACACACTGGGAGGAGAGCGCCGGGTTCCGGGCTCAGGGGACGGGCAGAGGCTCTGGAAGAGGCCGAGCAGAAAAGAGTGTTCCAAACAGTCCGTAGAAGTGCAAAAGAGACCCGAACAGTAATGAGATGCGGAGTGGGTGAAGCAGGTGGATTTGTGAAGGTGAGGCAGCCATTTCCTTCAGTCCTCAGATGCCGACCTGAGACCCCAGGCTGATTGCTGGGACGTTCAGAACAAGGACTCAGCTCCACCACATGTGGCAGCTGAGGAACACAGGAAAGCAAAGGTGCATAGGAACATAGGAGGCGCCCCACAACTGGAGGAACAGCCGTGACGTCGCTGGGTACAAGGGCAGTGAGTGCATCTTCATCTCTCTCCTCTCTCTTTCTCCTCCTCTCTTTCCTTCCAAGCCCTATCTGAATGTAACACGAGGCACAGCACCATAGCTTATTGCTAACTGGGTACATCATTGTGATCGTTCATATATCAAATGTGACCGGAGTTACAGCAGCAAATTGGGCATCCTTCAACTGAAGCTCAGCCCCCCCGCAACCACCCTGACAGCCAAGAACAAGTTGGAGCAGAAGGGGAGTTGTTTTCTGCCAAATTTCTTTGCCCTCTTCGTGTGATGCCCTTCAAGTCAAATAAACCCCAGCACTGTGGATTGCTGGTTTGCAGCTCAGCCTGCGTGGTGTCTGATTTGGGGTGGGGGGAATCGTGTCCCGTTCAGCAGCTCAGGGCCTGGATGGGGCCCCGTGGTGGGTATCCACTGCTCTGCTCTCACCCATCAGGCTGCCGCGTGCATTGTCAGAGGGGTTCCCCAAGTCAGACATCGCCTGTCCTCGCTGAATCTGTGCTGATGGTTTCCTCCCCCTTCATGTGCCTGAGAACAGGGCCTGGGATGAGCTGCTCCAGTGCCTTCGCAGGCCCCACGGTGAAGCCCTTTGCTCCCTGGGCCCTTCGTGGAGCTCGGGGTGACGTTTGCAGCTTCCAGGACCTTCTCCCAGTAACACCGCTCAGGGATGATGAAGGCCTCGCTGTGAGGGTGCCAGCTCCCAGCATCCACGGCTGCATCTCCTCAGGGCCCTCTGCGTGACCCAGTGCTGTTCAGCCATGGGAGCACATCCTTTCCTGCACCCTTCCCTTCTCCTCCAGCTCTCCAGGCTCTGGGATTCTATGATCCTATGATTCCCGAAGGGCAGCCTTGCTGCTTACCACCGAGCTGATGAAGGCGTTTGGTACCTCAGCCTCTTTCGTGTCCCATGTCAGCACGACATCCATGTTTCCCTCAGCCCTTCTTTTGCCCCCTATGTACAAACAGAAGTCTTTGCTACCCCCGCCCAGGTTCAATTCCAGCTGAGCTCTGGCTCTGCTGACGTTATCTCTGCACGTCTGATACAGTCTCCATGTGCTCCCCATCTTCCCTGTCCCCGCGGGGCCTCGGTGCGCTTCCTTTCTGTGCTGGGGCTTGGCCAGGAGCTCCTTGTCCCCAATCGTGGCCATTTTTGACCAATTCCGTTGGGTTTTTGAGCTCTGAGCAGCTCCTCGAGCACCAACCTGCTCCTTTGGGCCCCTCCTTCCTCCCGGCCATTAATACACAGGTCCAGGTAGATCCACGAGGAGGCCGCAGTCTGCTCTCCCCAAATCCGGGTTTGGGAGCTCCTAAGGATCCTGAGCTCTGCCTTCTCACAGCCAATGGTTCCGGATCTGTAATGCAGCGCGCAGAGTGCACAGCCAGCTCCGAACCGCCGAGTTTGGGAGCTCAGAGCTCAGCCTCTGCAGGGACCGCCGTGGGTCAGTGCTATGGGAGAGGTTCTCCATCCACCCACCTTATCCACCTGTGCCTAACATCTCTTTGTTCCTCGCTTTCTCCTTTCCTGTTCATATGAGGTTGGTCAATGAGGAGCAGTCTCCTGCTTTGTCAGTGCCCACGGCTGTCAAACAACAAGAACAGTGCTTTTTTCCCCTTTATTTCTCCTGCTGAGATCTCCATCTACACAAAGAGCTGGCATTTGCCAAGGGGATGTCTGTAAGCTTTGCTCCGATGTGCTCTTCTCTTTGAGTTACCCCTGAGCCATGGGGACGGGTGCAGCCAGGTTCCGGGCACTGCACCTTCTGCAGTTCTGCTCACCGTGCACATGGGGAGGACAAGAAGTCTCACCCCAATAAATCTGCAGGAACTGATCCTATTTAGGAAAGTCATCTTTGTGCCATCACATCTTCTCTATTAGATCCTCTTCTCTGCTTTTCTTCTATTCCGTCCACATTTCCTGCCCTTCATTGCACCCCACTTCTCCCACCATACACCGACTTTGCCATATTCAGCACTTCTCCCATTGCTTTACCTTTCCCTCCTGGGAAGGAGGCCCCGCTCCCCACACTGCCCCCACCCACACAGACGCTTTTTAACCAATTCTCCCTTTATTTGGGACAGAACAATGAGGAAACAAAATCCCATGCGACGCTGGGATCACCTATTCACAATTGCTTTGGTGAGGGGTCCTCTTCAGTGCTGGATGTTGGGGTACAGAAGGGACCCCCATGTCCATAACCCCATGGCCAAGAGGCCCCAGTGTCCATGTATCCATGTCTTCGTCCCCAGCACCAAAGGGATTTGGGGGCCATTTCTTGGGTACTGAATGTACCCCCAAGGACAGAGGGGACCCTGTGTCCATGTTCCTATAGTGTTGTCCCAGTGCTCAGGGGGCTTCGGCATCACCGTTGGGGTACAGAAGGGACCCCCACATCCCTACAGCCAGGGGACCTATGTGTCCACGGCCCCAATGCAAAGGGGACCTCTGTGTCACCACTGGGGGACAGAATGGGTCCAGGTGTTATGTCCCCATATCGTTGTTCTCCGGAGGCAAGGAGACCTCACTGTCACTCTCTTCGGGGTACAGAAAGGATGCCCCATGCATCCTCATCCCTCTGACAAAAGGACCCTGGAGGCCTTGTCCAGGTGCCCCTATCCTCAGTGCTGAGGGGTCCCCAGTGTCACTTTCGGTGCATTAGAAGGGCCCCCTATGTCCACATCCCCGATGCCAAAGGGACATCATTGTCACTTCTGGGGTCCAAGTGTCCATCTCCACATCTTCGCGGCACAGAAGGTTCCCCCACATCCCCAGTGCTGAGAGGATCTCACTGTCACCACGGGACTACAGAATGGGGTGAGGCCTTCACATTCCCATAGTGTTGTCACAGTGCTAACCCAGTTTTAGGGTACAGAAGGGCCCCTCATGTCCACATCCCCCATCTCCATGACCCCACGGCCAAGACGACCCAACGTCCACACCCCCACGTAGTCCTCGTCCCAGTGCCAAGGGGATTTTGGTGCCATTTCTGGGGTACAGAAGCGCCCCCCATGTCCTTTTAGCCACATCCACAGCGCCACCTCACTTGGGATCCACGTCCCCACGGGCACAGGGACCTCAGTGTCACCTTCTGCGAGGTACACAAGGGACCCTTGTGCCCACGTCACAGCAGCCAAGGGCTCCAAGTGTCCGCATGCCCACATCCCCAGTGCGGAGGGGACCTCACTATCACCTTCAGGGTACAGAAGGGCCCCCGACGGCGCTCTGCGGGTTCGTCCCACCCCCTCCACTCACTCCCCACAGCCCTCCCCCAGCTCCTCCAGCACCTCCCGCATGGTCCCCATCCCCCCCCCCGACCCGAACACGCGATCGATGCGGTTCTCCCGGTCCCACACGCAGCACCCACGGTAACGGATGCGCACGATGCGGTGTTCGGGCACCGCCAGGTCCGCGGGCCCCGCGTCGCACAGCGGCCCCGTGAAGAACTCCGGCAGCGGCCGCTCCACGACGCCCACGAAGCGGTCGCGGTACTCCACGGTGGCGGCCTCGGGGTCCACTCGTGGGTCCCAGCGGAGGCGGCTGACGACGGCGGCGGCGCGGCGCAGCGGCGGCTTCTTCCCCGCCGCTCCCGGTTCCTCCCGGTTCGGTTCCGGTTTCGGTTCCGGGACGGCGCTCGGACTCTGCCCCGGGTGCGGATGGCGGCAGCGCGGCCCGAAACGGCAGCGGCCCTCCAGGAACCAACGGCACGGGGCGGGCGCCGGGGCCGGAACCGCTTCCGCGGGGCCGGGCCGCTGATCCGGGTCCGGGTCCGGGTCCGGGTCCTCGGGACCGCGATTCGGCTCGGAGTCCGCTTCCACGGATCCGGGGCCCGCGCCCGCAGCTCCGAGCCGCGGCTTCGGGCCGGGGTTCGGGTCTGGTTCCGCGAGTCCGGAGCGCGGTTCCGGTTCCGACTGCGGGGCTCCGGGACGCGGGTCCGGGTCCATGGGCCCGCGGTGCGGGTCCGGGTGTGGCAGCGGGCCCGTGAGTCCGGGGGCCGGAACTGGGTCCGGATCCGAGGGACCGCGGTGCGGGTCCGTTCCGTGGGTGCGGGAGCGGCACCGGGCGCGGGGCGGGCAAAGAGCGACGGGGGGCGGGGCCAGGACGAAAAGGGGGGCGTGGCCACGGCATGGAAGGGGGCGTGGCTAGAGGCGACGGGCGTGGCTGGATTAGGGCAGGCGAATGGTGGGGCGTGGCTCAAGCGAAGGGGGCGTGGTCAGGAATGTTTGAGGGCGTGGCCAAGGGCGGGGGAGTGGTTTAACCAATAAGACGACCCAGGGGGCGTGGCTAAAGAGCTGCATTGGTGCCTATGGGCGTCTGGTTATGCAGTCTTATTTTAGTTATGCATATATTAACACATTGATACACATCTCACTCACCCCACGATGGCTCCTCTGCACCATTTATTGCCCTTTTCATCTCAAATTTTTTACAGTGCACCGGGCCCACTGCCAATATCTCATTTTTAGTTATGTTTCGTTCCTTCCCTCCTCCTTTCCTTCCTTCCTTCCCTCCTTTCTTCCTTCCTTCCTTCCTTAACTCCTTCCATCCTCCCTCTCTGCTTCCTTCCCCCCCTTCCTTCCTTGCTCTTCCTTCCTTCCTTTCGCCCTTCCATCCCCTGCCCTCCCAGTGCCAGCCCCACACCATGACTCCGAGCTCACCTGAGGGCTGTGTGCCAGTGGTCAGTCGTGCTCCCAGCACCACCAGTGCCACCAGCACGGCCCCGGCCACCAGGACATGGCCGCTCCCCATGGCTGCTGCCAGAGGAGGACGAAGGGTGCGGGCCGCCCGCGCCGCTGCTCTGGAGCAGTGAGTGCCTGGGCTGGGTGGCATCACCCATCTCCAGGCAGATACACACAGTACCTGCAGATCTCCATTGCGGGTACCTCAATCAGCCCTGCCATCACAGTGCTATGCTGCGTGGCATCTGTCTGTCTGTCTGCTCTGAGGAATGCTCGATGCTGCTGCTCTGCCTGGGAACAGCTGTGTCGCTCACAGGGCTCCACGCACTGCCTGAGCCCCACGGATGGCCCCGTGGTCCCTCCATGACATTGCCATGGTCATCCAGTGGTTACTCAAGATTTCACCATACTCACGCCATGGTCACCCCTTTATTACCCCACTCTCTGGCTCTGAGGCAGGTGCAGGAGTGGAGCTGAATGGGGAAAACACTGCAGACTGGGCTCAGCTGATCATAGAATCATAGAATCATAGAATCATAGAATCGCTAAGGTTTAAAAGACCCCCAGGATCATCCAGTCCAACCATTCGCCCTTCATCAATGGTTCCCTCTAAACCATGTCCCTTAACACAACGTCCAAACGCTCTTTAAACACCAGCAGGGTCGGTGACTCCACCACCTCTCTGGGCAGCCCATTGCAGTGCCTCAGGAATCACTCCTCTCCCATCCCATCCCTTCCCTCCCCCTCCATTCCTTTCTATTCCACTTCAATCCATTCGATTCCACTTCATTTCATTTCATTCCATTCCCTTTCATTCAACCCGTCTCCACTCCACTCACCTCCACTCACACCATAACACCTCATTGCATTGCGTTGCATCGCACTGCATTGCATTGCATTGCATTGGATTGCATTGCATTGCATTGCACTGCATTGCATTGCATTGCGTTTCTCTCCCCTCCCCTGTATTTGATGGGGGGCAAGCGTCAGAGGGAGCCCTGTGGGGCAGAGCTCTGCCTGGAGACATGTGATACCGCCCAGCCCCACTGGTCTCTGCTCCCTGCCAGTTGTCTGAGGGATACGCTCAGTTGCTTCCTGTACCACTCTCCAGGCTCTTCCCATCCTTCTTCATCTGTGGTCACTCCATGGTCATCCATATGTCACCGCATGGTCAATTCGTGGTCACCCAATATTCTGCTCATAGTCCTTTCAGGGTCACCCCACGTTTTCCCCATAGTTCCTTCATAGTAACTTCATGGTCACACAATGGTCGCACTGTGGTTATCCCAAGATACCTCCATAATCACCTCTATGTCACCCCATTCTGACCCCATGTTCCCCCATCCTGAGGTCCCACTGTGATCACTTCACGTTCTCCCCGTGGCCCCTTTTGATCACCCTATGGTCACCTCTGGTTGCCCTCATGGACCTCCCAGACCTCCAAGCGCAGGGCCACAAATGCCACCGTGGCACGGGTCAGCACTGGGGTCGGGCTGTCCCCAAGCACCTTTCCTCTGACCAAGCACCCCAAGGACAGGTCCCACAGAAGGGGATGTGTGGGTCAGGATGGGGACGTGGGGCACATGGGATGCTGCCTCCTCATCATAGCGGGCTCCTCTGGCTACGGGCACCATTCATCTGCATCACCTTGACAATGAGGACGGTGCCTGTGACGATGCCGGCCATGGCCATGGTCAGGCCCAAGGCTCACACCATAGTCTCAGTGCTCTCGCAGGTAAGCAGGAGCAGCTGGGGCTCTGAAGTGCAAGAAGGGATCACAAGGTGACTACTGAGTTACCACGAGGTGACCGTTGGGAACCATGGAGATAATATGGGGGGAGATGGGGTTTGATTGAGTGACAAAGAGGAGGCTATGGGATGGCCAGAGGGTAGTTGTGGAGAGACACTTGAGTCCCCCAGTCTTCCCTTCATAGTGATCTCACTAGTGTGGGCAGAGCCAGAAGTGACGGATGTCTTCATCTCTGACACTCTGGTGGCGAGCACTCACATGAGGGCCAGATCCAGTGCCCATCCAGGGAAATGCCCAGACATGTCTGCATACACACAGACAGAACTGGTAAAAAGAGGAGATTTTGGTTCAGGCAGTCCATTCCACCCACTGCCTCGAACCTCCTCCTAATGATAAGGCAAGTAGCTGCACAAGGTGGATCATCTCTTACGACAGGCAGCTGAGCTGCAAAAAGCAGTTAAAAGGCCTTGTGGTATTGGACAGAGGTAGATGGGTGGTTTAACAATACTATTGCAACCGTAGACAACAGCGAGGAGGCACCCTGGTCCCTGGTGACCCCCAAAAGCAGAGCTCCACTTCAGGCCTCACCCTGCAGCTTGGAACAAGCAGGGATCTCCTCTAGAGATACCTGCACCTCAGCTGCCTTTTCTTCTCTGACGTGTCTGGTGGGACAGCTCTCACGATTGGAATGCTGACATTTGTTGGAAGGACAGCCCAGCAAGGTGAGGCAATGGAGTTCATAGAATCATTAATGTTGGAAAAGATGCTCTAAGGTCTAGGGCAATCCCCCACCAAAACACGTCACCAAATACTACATCTATCCTTTCCTTAAACATCTCCAGACACGGTGACTTCACCACTTCTTATCTCCCAAGAGAAGAGGCCAAATCCCACCTCACCACAACTTCCTTTCAGGGAGTTGCAGACAGCAATGAGGTCTCCCCTCATTCTCTTCTTCTCCTCACTCAACACTTCCCGTTCCCTCAGCTGCTCTCCATAAGATTTACACTACAGACCTCACGGCTCCATTGCCCTTCTCTGGACCCATTCCAGGCCCTCAGCATCCTTCCTGTTGTGAGCGGCCCAACACTGAACACAGCACTTGAGGTGCGGCCTCAGCAGTGCTGAGTACAGAGGGACGATCACCTCCTGCTCCTGCTGGCTGCACTATTGCTGATACAAGCCAGGATGCCATAGGCCTTTTGTCCTCCTGGGCACACTGCTGGCCCACGTTCAGCTGCCTACAGACCAAAGCCCCCTCACGGTTTTATGATTTTTGGTCATCGGTATTCCACATCACAACATCATGTACTACACCGGGAGTTAAAGAGTTAATGCTCCAGTTCCATGGATCCTGGATAGATCTGGGTGTCCTCTTCTCAGAAGGGAAGAACTACATTCTACATACCCCAGCGGACTTTGTGCTATTCTGTTTCCATTTGCTGTTCAGAGGTAAAGATAAAACTGTTTGCACATCATGAGACATTCCCTTCTTTCTCTTCTGCTTGGCCTGGCTTGATGTCTCGTCTGCCTCAGCATGAGAGGAAGGCGTTCTCCCTCCCCTTTTCCATATCTCCCTTTCCCTTTTCCCGGGGCCTGGGTCTGCAAGCACCAAACTGGGCCGAACCAGCCCGTAAATCATTGACAAACCCCCAGGTTTGTTTCCTCTGCTCAGCTTTCCAGCCTCTCTGCCCCCAGCCTGTAGCAATGCCTGGGGTTGTGTCCAGAGTGCAGGACCTGGCACTTGGTCTTTGTGAACTTCAGCCCGATGGCCCCAGCCCATTGGACAGTCTGTCCAGGTCCCTCTGCAGGGCCTTCCTACCCTCAGGCAGGTTGACACTTGCCCCTAACTTGGTGTCATCTGTAAACTTTCTGATGATGCACCCAATGCCCTCATCCAGATCGTCAATAGAGACATTAAACAGGGCAGGACCCAATACTGACCCCTGAGGCACACCAGTGGTGACCGGTCACCAGCTGCATTTATCTCCTTTCACCACCACTCTCTGGGCCTGGCCATTCAGACAGTTCTTTACCCAGCAAAGAGTGTACCTGTGCAAACCTCAGGATGCCAGCTTCTCCAAGGGAATACAGTGGGAGACATTGTCAAAGGCTTTGCTGAAGTCAAGGAAGGCAATGACAACAGCCTTTCCATAATCCACCAGGCAGGTCACTCGATCACAGCAGGAGATCAGGTTGGTCAAGCAGGACCTCCCTTTCATGAACCCATGCTGGAAAAGCCTGATCCCATGCTCTGAGTTGCCCTTCCCTTCTTCCTCGGGACATAAACTCTCTTTTTCTCCCAGAGTCTCGGCAAAAGTTCCCTCATCAGCCACAACGCTCTCCTTCTCCACTGGCTCATCCTGTGGTGCACTGGCATGGCCCCTTCCTCAACCTTTAAGAATTCCTTCTGGAGATGTGTCCAGCCTTCCTGGACACCTTTACCCTTCAGGAATGACTCCCAAGGGACCCTCCCATGGTGGTTTAACCTGGCAGGTGGATCAGCACCACACAGCTCTTTGCTCACTCTCCCCTATTCCCAGTGTGATGGGGGAAAGAATAACAAACAAAACAAAGTCGAACTGGAGGGTTGAGAGAAAACTATTTACTAAGACAGAGAAAAGGATAATAATTACAACAAATGTATAAAACAAGCGATGCACAAGCAATTGCTCACTACTCCCAGAACAACACCCAGCTAGCCCCCAAGCAGCGGGACTGAGCAAAATGAACTCCCACCCCATTCAGAACTCCTTCTGCTTGATCTCATATGCCACGGAATATCCCTATGGCTACTTTCAGTCAGCTGTCCTAGTTCTCTTCCCTCCCAGCAGCATGGCTCCATTGCTGCAAATGGCCTTGGCTCTGGACAGCTCTGTTGAGCAGCACCTACAAACATCAGTGTGTTAGCAACATTGTTTTCCTCCTGGAACCAAAACATAACATCATGCCAGACACACTCAAGAAAACAGTTCAATCCCAGCTGAAACTCAGACAAAGCTGCTGATGGGCGGGGAGGTCTCGGTGTTGGGGCTCATCTGCCTGGCACTGCGGCTCTTCTACTCCCTGCGCAGTACAGAAGGTGAGCAATGAATGGGGCAGTGGAGGGTGTGCTGATGGCTATGGCCACACTGACCACATCTCACAGTGTATCAGGGCACCCCATGCTCACCACTCCAGGAAATGTCTGATTCCCCCAAACCTGTTGCTCTTCTTCCTCACAGCGGGGTTCCTCCCGGCCTCAATCACCTCTGCAGACCCCTGTTAGTCTCTCTCCGGCAGTTCCCTGCCTGTCATGTGCTGAGGAGCCCAGAACTGAACACAGTGGTCCAGATGTGGCCTCACCAGGGCAGAGCAGAAGGGGAGGATCACCTTCCTCAGTCTGATGGTCACACTCATTTAATGCACCCCAGGATTCCCTTGGCCACGAGGGCACGCTGCTGGCTCATGGCCAACCTGCTGACCACCACCACATCCAGGTCCTTCTCCTCAAAGCTCCTTTCCAGAAAGTCAGCCCTAACCTGTACTGACGACAACGACTGTGCTGTCTTTGAAGCGTTTTTCAGTAACTCTCACAATGACCTCCTCTGTGATTTTGCCAGGCACCAAAGGGAGACTGGCAGGCCTGGAATTGACAAGGTCTTCCTTCTTGTCCTGCCTGGAAACTCACCTGTTTCCAGCTTCCAGTCAGCTGGGACATCTTGCAATTCCCAGGATGACTGGATAAACACCATGGGCCACAGATCTACACGCATGCAACTGGAGCAGCAAATCCCACCCACGTCCACAGCCCACTGGGAGTTTATCATCAGTGCAGTCGTGGGCCTGAACCCAGAGCTCCAGGTGTCCCACCACCCATCTCCAGTGTTCAAGACAGACGTGAAAAAATAGTGCACTGTGTGACTCTGCTTGTTCTATGTCCCAGTTTATGAGGTGATCAACCTCTTCCAGTAGGGAAGCAAAATCATCCATGGTCCTCCTTTTGCTGGTCACACGAAGAAGCCCTTCCATTGTCTCCCACACTGCTGCCCAGCTTCAGATCCAACTGAGTTTTGATAGCTCCCCTCATGATGGCAGACAGCATTTCTGTAGCTCCCCCATGTGGCCTGATCTGGCTGCTAGTGCCTATTCACATTCCTTTCCACCTAAACTCAGGAAGAAAAGCTGCTCAGATGAGCTGGACTTCGGCCCTGCTTCCTGACTCCCAACTGTTTGAAAATGCCTTCTCCGGTGCTCTTAAGAGATGGCTCTTAAAAAGTGACCAGCACCCTGTGTTACAGCTGTTGTAACTTGACTTGGAAGCAGCAGTGAGATGCCACCAAACAGCAATTCTCCAAAAGGGAATTTTCATCAGTGATAACCAGAGTAAGGAAGCGAACAGGAGGGGTTGGAGCTGTCCTGCAACCGAGGTCGGGTACCCAAACACGGACGGGGTTTGTATTTCCCTGCTCTCAGCCACACGCACCCTTCCCTGCTGGGCTCACAGCGTAGCTCCCAGTTAACACACGCTGGAACACATCTTGTTTCCAGGGAGCGCTCCCTGCCGGCTGCACCGCACCACCCGTCAGGGGAAGGAGTACGCTCTCTGGGGCACTCGCAGGCTCTGTCTCCTGCGAGGGTGTGCGGGTAGCTAAGGAGGCAGGAACTGAAAGTGAAGCTCCGCACCAACTCGGGGCACTATTGTGGACTGTCTCCTCTGTGGATGTGCTTGTGGGAGTTGAGTTTAGAACTGCCGCTAAAGCTCTTCCCACACTCACAGCACTGGTAGGGTCTCTCTCCTGTGTGGATTCGCTGGTGGACAATCAGGTAGGAAGAGGTTTTGAAGCTCTTCTCACACTCAGAGCACTGGTAGGGTCTCTCTCCTGTGCGGACACGCTGGTGGTAGCTGAAGCTGGAACTGCCGCAGGAGTAGCAGCAGCAGCCACTTTTGCCTCCACCCTCATAGTCTTAAGCCTATTAATCACGATTCGCCAGGTAGAACCGAGGGCTGGAGCATCCTTCGTCTTGCCCTGAAGGACTCCGTCCCACATAGAGTCCCCAATTTCGCAACTTCTTCCACTATGAAAATGAGCGGAGGAGCCTTCAAGAACCCCTGTTCTGAGCCCACGTTACTAGCTTAGCTAGGTCTTTGTCCTTCACTGTCTCCCCTCGCTTAGCGAGGATACTGAGAAGCAGTGTCAGTGCTGCGGCAAATTCCACATCCATGCTAGCAGCAAGTGGCGGAGGAGGAAGCTGCGCAATCTTCCTACCCGAGTGGCCGCCCATCCCGGCACACGGCACTCACCCCACCGCAGGTCTAATTCGACGTGTGTCTGGCACACAACGCTCTGAGCTGCCGCCTTCTCGGCATGGAGCTTACCCGCTGCATCCTTCCCCGCTCTCGTTGCCTTCCGTGTCAAACCACTGTGGCAACTCTCGAGCATCCCGCTGCCTCCACGTCGAACCGCTGTGGCAACTTGTGCGGCTTTCCCGGGTCCCTGTTCGGGCGCCACTTCAAGGAAGGCGGCCTGAATGAATCCACGCGTCTTCACAGAAGTACTGGTGGAAACTCCTCTAATCCTTTATTGCCCGAATCAGCTCATACTTATACAGAAATACAGGGTACACACGGCATGTTATAATTGGTTAGCACACAGAAATCACGCGCCTTGCTTGCTAGCTATTGGTACAGCATTCATCATCACACGGTATTTTTCACTGTTCTTCGCATTCCACTGTCTTGATCTCTTCCCAGGCTAGCTACCCCCTTATCTTAACTGAAGCCTCAGTTAGTCTTCCTGCTTTGACAGCTTCAAGGTCTCACAGCCTGGGTTGTGCACATAGCACTCAAGCTCACAACTCCTTGCTCCCTGAGCCACTCTCCTACAGGCTATACTTTGGAACGCGCATTCTCCAAAAGCCCACCACACCCAGAAAAGATTGTGTCTCTTTCTTACTAATGGGCGGAGACACAGCAGTGATTTTGTCCATCACATCTGCTGGGATGTGACGGCGCCCATCTTGACACTTTCTACGTAGGAACCGACTCTCCTGGGCAGGTCCTTTCACTTTGCTTCGCTTGATAGCAAAACCAGCTTGCAGAAGGGTCTGGCTTATTTGCTCTCCTTTCTCAAAAAACGTTCTCTGCTGTATCGCCCCACACAACAATGCCATCAATGTACTGCAGGTGCTCAGGAGCACTGACTGTTCCAGTACAGTTTGGATTAACCCATGGCAAATGGTTGGGCTGTGTTTCCACCCCTGGGGCAAACGGTTCCAAGTAGACTGAGCGCCCCTCCAGCTGAAGGCAAATTGCGGCCTGCATTCTGTGGCCAGAGGAATGGAAAAGAAGGCATTAGCAATGTCACTGGTGGCATATACCACTTGGCTGCTTTTGACTCCAGTTCATATTGCAGTTCTAACATGTCCGGCACAGCAGCACACAGTGGGGGTGCGACTTCATTCAGGCCACGGTAGTCTACTGTCAGCCTCCGTTCTCCACTGGCTTTACGCACTGGCCATATGGGGCTGTTAAAAGGTGAATGGGTTCTGCTGATCAGTCCTTGACTCTCTAGCTAACAAATCAACTTATGAATGGGGAGCAAGGAGTCCCTGTTGGTGCAGTGCTGCCGTCTGTGCACTGCTTTTGTGGCAATCGGTACCTGCTGCTCTTTTACTCGCAGCAACCCCACAACAGAAGGATCTTCTGACAGGCCAGGCAAAACAGACAGCTGCTGAATGTTGTCTGTATCTACAGCAGCTATTCCAAAGGCCCATCGATACCCCTTGGGATCCTTGAAATGCCCCCTTCTGAGGGAATCGATACCCAGCGTGCATGGAGCCCCTGGGCCAGTCACAATAGGGTGTTTTTGCCAGCCTTTACCAGTGAGGCTTATTTCGGCCTCCAACACAGTCAGTTCTTGAGAGCCCCCAGTCACTCCAGAAATACGGATTGATTCTGTCCTTCGTGACTCGAGAGCATTGGTGTGGACTGTGCACCGGTATCCACCAGGGCCTTATATTTCTGTGGTTCTGATGTACCAGGCCATCCGATCCGCGCAGTCCAATAAACTCTGTTATCCCTCTCCCTCCCTGACTGAGGGCAGGGCCCCTCTATTCATTACCTGTGGTAACTGGAGCAACTACACCGCTGGTTGATTAGTTCTGTAATTCTCTGACCCGTGCTCGCAGTACAGGAGTAGTGTGGTCATGCCACTTCCTCATGTCTTCTCTGTGGTCACTGAGGTGACGCCACAAGGCAATACGCAATGCAATCCTACAATGTTCCTCATTTGAGCAGGAAAGAATTTGCCTTCAGTAGCTGAGATTTTTGATGATGCAGGTGAGGAGAAGGGTCCATCCCCTTTAATTAAGTGGATTTTCATTAGCTTGATCAGTTCTTTCATTAGGCCCCTTTGCTTATCCTGATCTTCATCAAACGTTTCTGATACTACTACGGGTTCGTCACAATTAATCAACAGAGACACTTGCTCTTGTACTTCATCCAGTCTGTTTGCTCATTCTGAGATGGCTGAAATGGAAGCGTGCGTTGGGGGTAGATTTTGTTCATCGTTTTGAAGTGTAAAAATTAATTCCAAAACTGGGGGCCTTCTCTATTGGTCCTCGTATCTGTCAAACGTTGCTGCTGGTGTGGGACTGTCTCTGATGGGATGCCTTTCCCTGACGGCTACTAACATTCGTTCCCAGAGGGTGGTGGCTCCATCCAAACATCTACTAATCCCTCTGTCAATAGATGAGTCTTTGGCAATGCCTCCGAGTTGGCGGGCTTCATTACCATCCAGAGACAAGCTACTGGCCCCGCCGTCCCAACAGTGAAGAAACCAGGTGACAAGGGTTTTGTTCGGATGCCGTATAAACTCTTTCCTTGAGCCTTGGATTTCAGTCATCTTCAGAGGTCGGCATACAGAAATAGAGACTTCCTCTTCATCACTCGCCTCTCCGTGTCTCTTGGTTTTTGCTTTTGCCTTTCGTGGCTCTGAGGAGGCCCCCTGGCCTGGATCTTCCTCTACCTCCTCCTCCGCTGCTGCTGCTTCTTTTTTCCATTCCAGACGCGTGGACACCCACTTCCATTTCTTGCCTTCCACAGGGGCAGCTGACACTGCTACTGGTGTCTCCTGTGACTGATCAGATTTGACTTGGAGATTTCCCCCTTTGGCTTCAACCTCTGCTTGGAAACTCTCTCTCTCTCAAGAAGAGTATTACATAGAGCACGGTAAGCACAAGCCAAGCCCCAAATAAGCCGTACCTCCTTCGATCTATCTGAGCCACACCATCCCTGACTCAAATACTGGCTTCGTTTCCTGGGATCCCACAGGTGTTCAAGAGTGGAGTGCCATGACATTGTGGGTCCCCACGCTTCTAAGATTTCTCCTAAACCTCTCCATATTCCCTGCCAGTCAGCATTCTCTGGTTTTGGAGGAGACTTCTTCCACATAACACAAATGGAGAAGAAAACATTCAAGGAGATTGATAACATGCACAAGAGTATGAGCTCCAGCTCGGCAGTTGAAAAAACACGTGAGAAACTGAGAAGAAAGCCTGGAAACTGGTTTGAAAGTGTCAAACTTAAAATGATACCACATTGCATAAAGGTACCAGGCAGGTGTCTCCATCAGGGCCCTTATTTGGTTATATATGAACACAATTCCACAGCACAAAATCATGATGTTAATTATAGGCCAATAATTTCCCAAGATCATGATTGTCCTTAATCCCTTATACTACGCTCCTGCAATAAAGAGCAGACTCATAGCTGGTAGCTGCTAAAATGGGGGGGAAAACAACAACAACAACAACTACTGGGTACAGTGTCCGGAGTTCGGCAGACTGCCCAGACTGTAATCTCATCTATGAAGGTCACACACTAGCAATGCCTTGCAGTCTGGCAGTCTCCGGCTTAAAGGAGGCACCAATGGGGACGCGGGGCGGGGCCTGGGGTGTCCGCGGACTTGAGCGGTGCGGTACGGTGCAGAGAGGTGCGGTGCCGTGCCGTGCCGTGCAGTGCCATGCCATGCTGTGCCATGCCATGGGTCCGTGCAAGGCGGTGTTGCTGGGGCTGCTGCTGGGCGCCCTGGGTGCGGCGGCGTGCGGTGAGTGCTGCGGGATCGGGCTGCCCCCGGCACCGGGACCCACGGCTCCTCGCTCCCCGACGCCGGGGCTGCGTCCGCGGGACCCCCACCCGCGGCTCACCGCTCTGACGCCGTCTGTCCCCGCAGGGTCGCACTCCCTGCGCTACTTCAAGACCAGGATGACGGATCCCGGCCCCGGGATGCCGCAGTTCGTGATCGTCGGGTACGTAGATGGCGAACTCCTCTGGAACTACAACAGCCTGGGTTGAAAAGGACCACAGTGTAGCTCGAGTTTCAACCCCCCCGCTGTGTGCACGGTCGCCAACCAGCAGACCAGGCTTTCCAGAGCCACATGCAGCCTGGCCCTGAATGCCTCCAGGGATGGGGCATCCACAGCCTCCTTGGGCAACCTGTTCCAGTGTGTACAGGTAGCTGCTAAAATGGGGGGAAAAACAACAACAACAACAACTACTGGGTACAGTGTCCGGAGTTCGGCAGACTGCCCAGACCATAATCTCATCTATGAAGGTCACACTAGCACTGCCTTGCAGTCTGGCAGTCTCCGGCTTGAAGAAATCCTTTCTTTTCTCTGTTAGCGTTAAAAGCTTCAGATTGCCCGCATTCTCCACCAAAAGCTGTCACGGAGTTATCTAGCTCAATCTAGATCAGTCTATGCCCGTGACGGGGCGGCAGTGGGCCCGTGGGCCCCCTGGCACCCAAAAATGGGAAGGGAAAAGGGACAGGGGCAGGGGAACGGGAGCTGGGCTCAGAGAGGGAAAAAGAACAGAGCAGTGGCAACAATCTAAGGTGGAAAACTTATTTTACTAAACGTGATATTGGAATGCAAGATAACACAATATAATACAATCAAATTGAAAGTGCGGGTAATAAATCAGGTAAAATAAGATAAAGTTTCCAAAACCGAAAGCTCTGCTTGAATGAAGGCGCACAGCTCGGAAGCACACCCAGCACTCTGCGTGGCTGTCAGAGAGAGAGTGTGAGCCTGATCACGCCACTCAAATCCCGTGATTTCAGTGCCGTATCTTCCCTCTCTGACCGTGAGGTCCTCTGGGATACACAGTTCTTCTTCTCTTTCGAGAAGCAGGTATCTGGAAGGTTGTCAGTACACGGAACCGGACAATTAACCCTGTAATTACCCGGGCTGTCCATGATGCTATGATGTGGAATACCAATGGCAAAATTACCATACCATGCCAGCTTGGCTCAAAGCCTGGTCAGCAGCACCCTTCCAAGGCATGAGCTGCCCAACACGGTTTTGAAGCTAATGGCTGACTACAATGAGCACAGCGCTGAGAGCTGCTTTTCACAAAGAAAGCTGCTGAACAAAGTTGAGACTGGGGCATTCTGACCTGGGTACAATTGGCACAGGCACCAGGTAAGATAATCATACATGGTAGGAGAGAGCCTAGCACAGGGCAGAACCCATGTGCTAACTGTTGGAAACAGTGTGTGAGCAGGGGAGCACACACTGCGTCAGCCCAAGGAGATGCAGGAAGTTGAGCAAGCGGAGATACACACACCCACACACTCCAATCACATGCATGCAGGGCTGGCTGAAGTAACACAGCACTCAGAAGGGAAGTTCACTTCCTGTGCGGGTGAGAAGAGGTGGTGTCATATGGGACCACGTCCCCGTCCCGACTCACCACCCTGGGGGTTCTCCAGGGAGGGTGGGCCCAGTATTGCCCCAGCTGTGGGCCCAACGGGGAAGCACAGGGAACCGGGACCGCTCCAACCGCAGGGACTCCTCCTGAGCCCCGGTTTCACACTATAACCATGGCTGAGACGCTGGATTCTCTATCGTGGCCTGCAAGGAAGGGAGAGCCGTGAGTCCTGGCTCTGTGCTCGCTGTGGGGCATGGACCATCATGCCACCACCAGCTCTGTGACCCCAAAAGCAACAAGGGGCCCCAGAGTGCCCTGACCCCAAGCACTGGCGGGGGACAGTTCTGCCCTTGGCACTCACCTGCCGCTGCTTCGTAACTCTTCTTCTTCTCCTTCCCTGCAGACAGAATAAGAGTCTGCATTGGGCTCATGTCAGGGCCGATCCTAAGGAGGTCAGGGCCTTTACCAGACTTGCTCTTCCACACCACCAATCCAATGACAGAAGCAATTACAGCCACAGTGGTGACGACCACCCCGGCCACAACAGGGATCAGGTTGGGCTGAGGCTCTGGGGGTAGAGTGGCTTTGTCAGTAAAGGAATGGGTGGCCCCCAAACCCCCCAACCCCACGTACCCCATGCTGCCAGGCTCACCCCATGAGAAGAGGCCAGGCTGGGGCAGGCTGGCGTGCTCCACACGGCACCGGTACTTGTCCCCATCCTCCGGCAGCACATCAATGGCCGCCGAGGCGTGGTAGGTGCCATCACTGTTGGGCACAATGCCCCCCCAGTGGGTCTCCTGGTCCCGGACCATGCCGTCCTTCATCCAGCTGATGGCAATGGGCCGTGGGTAGAAGCCATAAGCGCGGCAGGACAAAGTCAGGATCCCGTTGGCCTCCTTCCCCCACACGCGCACCTCAGGCCGTTCTGCAGATGGGTGACGTTGTGGGCCAGGCTGAGCTCCACACACTGAGCCCCTGCCCCACACCCAGCCCAGCCCCACGTCCCCCTCCCATCCTCACCTCTCCTTTTCAGCACTGCCTTTCCGTGCTCCAGGTATCTCCTCAAGTTCTGGACGCAGATGGTCCCCAGCTCATGCTTGCATCCCTCAGTATATATCCCTTCCTCCTCCCATCTCCTCTTGCTGATTTCTGCCACCGCATCGGCTGCGGTGAACGTCATCTTGTCCATATCAAAGGCGAGGAAGTCCCTCCCATCAAATGCATACTGAACGTACCCTCGGATGCTGCCGTCCTCCAGGATGTCACAGCCGATCATCTTCTGCAGTGTGTGAGACCCTGAGGCACAGCAGGGGTGGGGGGTGAGGGGCTTCATGGGCTGTGGGGCACCACGAGTGCTGTGTGGCTGGGATGGGGTGGGTGGGCTCAGGATCGGAGGAACCCAGGGACAGTGCCACCACACATGGACAGCCCAGCACAGCCGGGTGTGGGGCAAGGCCAGACTTCAGTGGGGTTGGCGGACGCCTCATGGATCCCTCACTGCACGGAGTCACCATCCCAGCCCCATCACAACGCAGCTGCCGCCGCACTCACCTCCACTTTTATTGTAGTGCACCTGCAGCCTGCCCAGGAACTCGTAGAAATCCAGCTCAACGTCCCGGGCCTTCTTGGTCTCTGCATCCCAGTGCTCCTGGTCCTCCTGCGGCAGCCAGCCCATGATGGGCCGCACCGTCCGGCACAGGCTGTTGTAGTTCCAGAGGAGTTCGCCATCTACGTACCCGACGATCACGAACTGCGGCATCCCGGGGCCGGGATCCGTCATCCTGGTCTTGAAGTAGCGCAGGGAGTGCGACCCTGCGGGGACAGACGGCGTCAGAGCGGTGAGCCGCGGGTGGGGGTCCCGCGGACGCAGCCCCGGCGTCGGGGAGCGAGGAGCCGTGGGTCCCGGTGCCGGGGGCAGCCCGATCCCGCAGCACTCACCGCACGCCGCCGCACCCAGGGCGCCCAGCAGCAGCCCCAGCAACACCGCCTTGCACGGACCCATGGCATGGCACAGCATGGCATGGCACCGCACGGCACGGCACGGCACCGCACCTCTCTGCACCGTACCGCACCGCTCAAGTCCGCGGACACCCCAGGCCCCGCCCCGCGTCCCCATTGGTGCCTCCTTTAAGCCGGAGACTGCCAGACTGCAAGGCATTGCTAGTGTGTGACCTTCATAGATGAGATTACAGTCTGGGCAGTCTGCCGAACTCCGGACACTGTACCCAGTAGTTGTTGTTGTTGTTGTTTTTCCCCCCATTTTAGCAGCTACCTGTACACACTGGAACAGGTTGCCCAAGGAGGCTGTGGATGCCCCATCCCTGGAGGCATTCAGGGCCAGGCTGCATGTAGCTCTGGAAAGCCTGGTCTGGTGGTTGGCGACCCTGCACACAGCGGGGGGGTTGAAACTCGATCTACACTGTGGTCCTTTTCAACCCAGGCCTTTCTATGATTCTACGATTCTATGAATAGATTCAAAACTTGAACAGCTGTTTTAGGCCATGTGCAACAGAGTGCTCACCGTGTGAAGTGCTTCTGCTGTGTGGTTCCTGAAGGGCGAGAAGGACGGTGCTGCTGAGCACCAGCAGCAAACAAACCTGTGGTCGCTGTGATGTGAGCATGTGCAGTGTACAAAGCGGTGACAGCAGAAAGGAGCCCAGGCTGAACCCAGAGGTGGTAACCAACATGGCTACTCGGAGGGAAAAATGCTTTGCAAGGGAGGAAGGAACAAACAGCCCTGGAAAGAATTAGGGAAGGAGATCAACGCTGTGACCGGCGGGTACTGAGCTGTTCTACCAATAATGCATTGCTTTAAGGATCTGTGGTGAGATCTGGTGTTGCCTCCACCCTTCCAGCCCCACGTGCTGAGTGTTGGGGGCTGTGATCCATCTGGTGGCAGCTCAGCACCAGAAAGCTGCGAGTCGCTGCCCCCTCCCACTGGGACAAGGAGAGAATCAGGAAAGAGGAAAGAACTCGTGTGCTGAGACAGGCTGTGTTTACTAAGAAAAGTAGAAGAGAAATAGCAGTATTGATACACTCAGTGGCTGTGTTGGGTCTGTGGTGCCAGTTCTGTCACCCCCCATCCCCCACCTCCTGGTGCCAACCTCCAGCTCCCCTTCCTTCCCCCCCCCCCGGTGGGACATTGAGAAACTGAAAACTGAAACTCCCTCATCTCTGTGCAGCACTGTTCAGCAGCTGCTGAAAGGCAATCATCTCCAGCCCAGGTGTGCAAACGGAACATGTCTGTGAGAGGAAAATGAGGACAGAGAGTGACTGAAACAATATGGCCCGGACAGAGAGTGGCTCAGAATGATGACAGAATCATAGAGGCACAGGGCTGGAAAGGACCTACAGGATCATCCCCTCCAACAGTCCTCCTATCACCATCACCACCGCTGAGCTCCTCAGCCTCATCTCGTAGCACCTCATCCACAATGTCAGTGGTTTATGGGCTGGTTCGGCCCGGTTCCGTGAGTAGCGGGGCAGAGGGACCCACAGATCTGCACCCCAGAAAAGGGGAACAGGGAAAAGGATAGCGAGATGGGCCCAAAAACAACACGGCAGCAACGGTCCGAGGAGAAACAAAGTAATTGACTAGAAACGACATCGGGCTGCAAGATAATACACTGTAATACAACAGCAGCACTGGCACAAGGTTGGTGGTGATGGGATGTCTCATTGTGGGTGCACCTTTTGCTTCCAGAGGACGTAGTGGTCAGCTCTGCTGCAGACCCAGTGCTTGTGTAGGTGGCACAGGGATGAGCTGATCCTGTCCCCGTTCAGGTACGCACATCGGCCTCCACCTCGCAGCTCAAACCTGTGCCCAAGAGGGAGGAGAATGGGAAAGGTGCCCCAGTCTGCTGAGAAAAGCTGGGGCTGCCTCTCCTGGGGAAGGAAGGACAGAAAGGGCTCATGGTGGAGCACCAAGCCTGAGCCTGGCGGGCCACGGTAAACCACGGCTGTGGCACCAGGAGAAGGTCCCCATCCCAAAGAGAGCCTGTGGGAAGTCATGGCCTGGACAGCTGGACAGACAGACTGACCAGTTGGTGAAGGCTGTGCCATCGCTCCATGTCCACTGGGCGTCCTCTTCTTCCCTGTGCAGCCCGATCCAACAGTTTGCCGGGCCCTGGAAGCGCATCATGAAATCCTTTAAAGGAAGAGAGTGTTGAATGTCAGGAGGTTTTAGCATCTGTCCCACCCACATCTCAGGCTCCAGCAGGCTGCAAGGTGCTGCGTTCTGCTGCATGGAAGAAGCTTGTTTGGGCTTCCATGGCACAAGAGCTGCCCCCGGAGGTGCACATCTCGGGACGTCCCCCAGATGGATGCGGGAGGGGTGGGGGGCAGTAACGTCTCCCCAGCCTGGTGCCTTCCCCAGAGCTTTGGGCTCATGTCCCCATCTCACCATCTCCTCCGCACTGCCTATGGTGGCCAGGGAAGCTCCGTGGGCACTGCAGTGCTCCCTGCTGCTGTTCCAATCATTCTCCTCCTTCGAAAAATAATAGCATTTCCCCTGGAATCCGACCCAGGCGTTGGGGCATGCGTGGCCAAAGGCTGAGAAAGGTGGGATGGGGGCCCGCCGACACACTGAAAATGAGGAATTGAACAAATGTGGGGCAAGGAGCAGGACATCTGCATTTCTCTCACCTCCCTCCAACCGTGGTGGGAGATGAGGCCGCAGCACGTCACAGTGCAGCCCGGGGGCGGTTAGAAAAGTTGAGCAGAGCGTGGTCTAGGGCACCACGTGGCTGCCCCAGAGCACGTGGGAGCAGGGCTGTGCTTGGGGAGCGCATCCATGTGCTGGAAACCCCAATTCCCTGCTCTGTACCCAAACCTGAGGCACCCTCTCACCGTGGGGACGCTTGGTGGCACTCACCGGTCGATATCACCAGCACCACCAGCATGAGGATGAGTGCTCCCAGCGCTGCATGCACGGCAATGAGCTGCACACAGGATCTCCTTCTTCCCATCCCATGGCACCAGGAACCTGGGAAGCAGCGAGCGGGTGGGGGCACATCCTTCTACTCCTGTTCCCCCCCATGCTCTCCTTCCTGCTCAGTCCCCACCATTACCCCATTGGTGTCCTCCACTCTGCCCAAGGGGCTCTGGTGCTGCTTGGTGCTCTGAAAATGTTTCCTGTTGGTCTCCTTCTCCCATAGCGGGTGTGGAAGTATTGGACTCCAGCAGCAATATCTGTACATCCTCTTCTGGGAGCTGGGGGTCAGAACTGGAGGGCAGATGTTCGTAGAAGTGGTTTTCCTTTTTTTGTTTCCCTTTTTTCCTCCCATTCCAATCTTTTGCTCCCCATCCCCAGCCTTACCTTGTTGGGATCCTTCTCCTCTGGTGTGCTGTGGGTTCTGGTGCTGCTTTGTGCTCTGAGAAATGGTTCAGTCGTTCTCCCTCTGCAGGCGTGGAAACCTTGTGCTTCAGTATTGGTATTTGCACAGACTGCTGTGGGGTGGACAGTTAGGATGGGGGGGATAGAAGAAAGGACTGAAGGAAGGGCTCGGGAGGATTAGAAAGGGGGGAGAAAAAGGAGAGAGAAAGGGGAGTGGAAAGAAGGAAAGAAGGAAAGAGAGAGGAGCAGGAAGGAGTTCAGTGCAGTGTGAAATGTGAAGACGTGAGAAGCCAAAGATGGTGTTGGTACCATTCAGCTGAACAGCGTGTGCAGGCAGAGGATCTGTCTGGGGAAGCCAAACCACGCTGACATAACGGTCCTGTGGTCATGCTGCATCTTTCTAATTTCCTGCTGGAAACAGCAGCGGTTGGTTCAGACGGTTGGTGGGAGGTCCTTCGCAGTACAGAGCCCAGCTCACACAGCTGTGCTCGGCTCTGAGCAGTTACAGGAGGAGAGCAGAACCCACATCCGTTGGTGATAAACAAGTAGTTGATCAGGACACTATCTCTGATCAAAGCCAGTTTTACTCACCACTGCAATGCCGGCTGTCCTGCATGCAGCAGCACACACAGAAAGCAGTGTTATGTCTCTTATGCCCAGCACCACGGTGAAGCCCTTTGCTCCCTGGGCCCTCCTCGCCCACCTTGGAGCTCGGGCTGATGTTTGCAGCTTTGTGAGAAACACGCTCCAGGTCTACAATTTCGAATCAGGCCGAGATCTCTGTGAAGAGCAGTTTGTCCATGATTGCAACAACGGGCGCACGCCCCCTACTGCCAAGGCAGAAATTGCGCACCTGATCAGTGAAATCCACTCCGTTATCTCCCCTGGGTCCGACACAGGCAAAGCCTCTCCTGGCACTCATTGGTTGAGCATCTCAGGCTCACAATGGTCCGAAGCTGTTGCTCCATTATGTTTCCATACAACGTCTGTTAGCAACCCATTGTCTTTGGGTATTTTCTGTACTTTTTAAGGAGATAGGAGGACAACATTTTCAACAATCTGCACACTCCTTCTGTCCTGTGCTTGGCTCTCCCCTACCCTATAGAATTTCCTTACCTGGTGCCTGTGCCAATTCTACCCAGATCGGAATGCCCCAGTCTCAACTTTACTCTGTTCAGCAGCTTTTTCTGTGAAAAGCAACTACAATACCTTCAGAAATACTGGAAATTTCCACTGCAAAAACACGACCTACCTGTCACATGGCTGACCATGTCCTGACACGGTGGTGGGGTCTCTCATTGTGGGTGCGCCTTTTGCTTCCAGAGGACGTAGTGGTCAGCTCTGCTGCAGACCCAGTGCTTGTGTAGGTGGCACAGGGATGAGCTGATCCTGTCCCCGTTCAGGTACGCACATCGGCCTCCACCTCGCAGCTCAAACCTGTGCCCAAGAGGGAGGAGAATGGGAAAGCTGCCCCGATGCACTGAGAAAAGCTGGGGCTGCCTCTCCTGGGGAAGGAAGGGCAGAAAGGGCTCATGGTGGAGCACCAAGCCTGAGCCAAGCAGCCTATGTGAAACCATGGCTGTGGCACCAGGAGAAGGTCCCCATCCCAAAGAGAGCCTGTGGGTAGTCATAGCTGGGACAGCTGGACAGACAGACTGACCAGTTGGTGAAGGCTGTGACATTGCTCCATGTCCACAGGGCGTCCTCTTCTTCCCTGTGCAGCCCGATCCAACAGTTTGCCGGGCCCTGGAAGCGCATCATGAAATCCTTTAAAGGAAGAGAGTGTTGAATGTCAGGAGGTTTTAGCATCTGTCCCACCCACATCTCAGGCTCCAGCAGGCTGCAAGGCGCTGCCTTCTGCTGCATGGACGAAGCTTGTTTGTGCTTCCATGGCACAAGAGCTGCCCCCGGAGGTGCACATCTCAGGACATCCCCCAGATGGATGCGGGAGGGGTGGGGGGCAGTAATGTGCTGCTGTCCCTCCCCAGCCTGGAGCCTTCCCCAGAGCTTTGGGCTCGTGTCCCCATCTCACCATCTCCTCCGCACTGCCTATGGTGGCCAGGGAAGCTCCGTGGGCACTGCAGTGCTCCCTGCTGCTGTTCCAATCATTCTCCCCCTTCAAAAAATAACAGCATTTCCCCTGGAATCCGACCCAAGCGTTGGGGCACACGTGGGCAAAGCCTGGGAAAGGTGGGATGGGGGCCCGCCAACACACTGAAAATGAGGAATTGAACAAATGTGGGGCAAGGAGCAGGACATCTGCATTTCTCTCACCTCCCTCCGACCGCGGTGGGAGATGAGGCCACAGCACGTCACAGTGCAGCCCGGGGGCGGTTAGAAAAGTTGAGCAGAGCATGGTGTAGGGCACCACGTGGCTGCCCCATAGCACGTGGGAGCAAGGCTGTGCTTGGGGAGCGCATCCATGTGCTGGAAACCCCAAATCCCTGCTCTGTACCCAAACCCGAGGCATCCTCTCACCGTGGGGACGCTTGGTGGCACTCACCGGTCAATATCACCACCAGCACGAGGATGAGTGCTCCCAGCGCTGCATGCACGGCAGTGAGCTGCACACAGGATGTCCTTCTTCCCATCCCATGGCACCAGGAACCTGGGAAGCAGCGAGCGGGTGGGGGCACATCCTTCTACTCCTGTTCTCCCCCATGCTCTCCTTCCTGCTCAGTCCCCACCATTACCCCATTGGAGTCCTCCACTCTGCCCAAGAGGCTCCGGTGCTGCTTGGTGCTCTAAAAATGTTTCCTGTTGGTCTCCTTCTCCCATAGCGGGTGTGGAAGTATTGGACTCCAGCAGCGATATCTGCACATCCTCTTCTGGGAGCTGGGGGTCAGAACTGGAGGGCAGATGTTCGTAGAAGTGGTTTTCCTCTTTATGTTTCCCTTTTTTCCACCCAGTCCGCTCTTTTGTTCCCCATCCCCAGCCTTACCTTGTTGGGATCCTTCTCCTCTGGTGTGCTGGGGGTTCTGGTGCTGCTTTGTGCTCTGACGAATGGTTCAGTCGTTCTCCTTCTGCAGGCGTGGAAACCTTGTGCTTCAGTATTGGTGTTTGCACAGACTGCTGTGGGGTGGACAGTTAGGATGGGGGGGATAGAAGAAAGGACTGAAGGAGGGGCTCGGGAGGATTAGAAAGGTGGGAGAAAAAGGAGAGAGAAAGGGGAGTGGAAAGTGGAAATAAGGCAAGATGGAGGAGCAAGAGAAGCAGGAAGGAGTTCAGTGCAGTTTGACATGTGAAGACATGCGAGAAGCCAAAGATGGTGTTGGTACCATTCAGCTGAGCAGCGTGTGCAGGCAGAGGATCTGTCTGGGGAAGCCAAACCACGCCTACAGAGCATTCCTGTGGACATGCTACATCTTTCAAAGTTCATTTTGTTTGGTTCACACAGTTGGTGGGAGGTCCTTTGCAGTACAGAGCCCAACCCACACAGCTGTGCTTGGCTCTGAGCCATCATGGGGGGAAAGGAGAACCCGCACCTGTTGGTTATACCCAAGGAATTGATCCAGACACTATCTCTGATCAAAGCAGGTTTTATTCACCACTGCAATGCCGGCTGTCCCGCATACAGCAGCACACACAGAAAGCAGCGTTCCGTCTTTTATGCCCAGCACCACGGTGAAGCCCTTTGCTCCCTGGGCCCTCCTCGCCCACCTTGGAGCTCGGGCTGATGTTTGCAGCTTTGTGAGAAACACGCTCCAGGTCTACAATTTCGAATCAGGCTGAGATCTCTGTGAAGAGCAGTTTGTCCATGATTGCAACAACGGGCGCACGCCCCCTGCTGCCAAGGGAGAAATTGCGCTCCTGATCAGTGAAATCCACTCCGTTTTCTCCCCTGGGTCCAACACAGGCAAAGCCTCTCCTGGCACTCATTGGTTGAGCATCTCAGGCTCACAATGGTCCGAAGCTGTTGCTCCGTTATGTTTCCATACAACGTCTGTTAGCAACCCATTGTCTTTGGGTATGTTCTGTATTTTTAAGGAGACAGGAGGAAAACATTTCCAACAGTCTGCACACTCCTTCTGTCCTGTGCTAGGCTCTCCCCTACCCTATAGAATTTCCTTACCTGGTGCCTGTGCCAATTCTACCCAGGAGGGAATGCCCCAGTCTCAACTTTACTCTGTTCAGCAGCTTTTTCTGTGAAAAGCAACTTAATCTAAACAACATACAGAAATACTGGAAATTTCCACTGCAAAAACACAATCTACCTCTCACACATGGCTGACCGGGTCCTTTCTCCAGGTGATCTGTCAGTGGGTCAGACCAGGACTTAGCAGTTCCCATACAGGCAGCAATGCCATGGGGAAGCAACGCCATGAAGCATTGCTATGGGGCAGTGACTCTGCCATCAGTACATTGATGGCATTGTTGTGTGGGGCGATACAGCACAGAACACTTTTGAGAAAGGAGAGCAAATAACCCAGACCCTTCTGCAAGCTGGTTTTGCTATCAAGCGAAGCAAAGTGAAAGGACCTGCCCAGGAGAGTCGGTTCCTAGGTAGAAAGTGGCAAGATGGGCGCCGTCACATCCCAGCAGATGTGATGGACAAAATCACTGCCGTGTCTCCGCCCATTAGTAAGAAAGAGACACAATCTTTTCTGGGTGTGGTGGGCTTTTGGAGAATGCGCGTTCCAAAGTATAGCCTGTAGGAGAGTGGCTCAGGGAGCAAGGAGTTGTGAGCTTGAGTGCTATGTGCACAACCCAGGCTGTGAGACCTTGAAGCTGTCAAAGCAGGAAGACAAACTGAGGCTTCTGTTAAGATAAGGGGGTAGCTAGCCTGGGAGGAGATCAAGACAGTGGAATGCGAAGAACAGTGAAAAAAAAACGTGTGATGATGAATGCTGTACCAATAGGTAGCAAGCAAGACGCGTGATTTCTGTGTGCTAACCAATTATAAGTTGCCGTGTGTACCCTGTATTTCTGTATAAGTATGAGCTGATTCGGGCAATAAAGGATTAGAGGAGTTTCCACCAGTACTTCTGTGAAGACGCATGGATTCATTCAGGCCGCCTTCCTTGAAGTGGCGCCCGAACAGGGACCCGGGAAAGCCGCACAAGTTGCCACAGCGGTTCGACGTGGAGGCAGCGGGATGCTCGAGAGTTGCCACAGTGGTTTGACACGGAAGGCAATGAGAGCGGGGAAGGATGCAGCGGGTAAGCTCCATGTGCCGAGAAGGCGGTAGCTCAGAGCGTTGTGTGCCAGACGCATGGCGACTTGACCCCAGGTGGGGTGAGTGCCGTGTGCCGGGATGGGCGGCCACTCGGGTAGGAGGATTGCGCAGCTTCCTCCTCCGCCACTTGCTGCTAGCATGGATGTGGAATTTGCAGCAGCACTGACACTGCTTCTCAGTATCCTCGCTAAGCGAGGGGAGACAGTGAAGGACAAAGACCTAGCTAAGCTAGTAACGTGGGCTCCAGAACAGAGGTTCTTGAAGGCTCCTCCGCTCATTTTTGTAGTGGAAAAATGGTGCGAAATTGGGGACTGCATGTGGGACCGAGTCCTTCAGGGCAAGACGAAGGATGCTCCAGCCCTAGGTTCTACCTGGCGAATTGTGATTAATACACTTAAGACTATGAGGGTGGAGGCAAAAGTGGCTGCTGCTGCTACTCAACTTATAGCCACTCGTGCGGCAGTTCCAGCTTCAGCTACCACCAGCGTGTCCGCACAGGAGAGAGACCCTACCAGTGCTCTGAGTGTGAGAAGAGCTTCAAAACCTCTTCCTACCTAATGTCCACCAGCGAATCCACACAGGAGAGAGACCCTACCAGTGCTGTGAGTGTGGGAAGAGCTTTAGCGGCAGTTCTAAACTCAACTCCCACAAGCACATCCACAGAGGAGACAGTCCACAATAGTGCCCCGAGTTTGTGCGGAGCTTCACTTTCAGTTCCTGCCTCCTTAGCTACCCGCACACCCTCGCAGGAGACAGAGCCTGCGAGTGCCCCAGAGAGCGTACTCCTTCCCCTGACGGGTGGTGCGGTGCAGCCGGCAGGGAGCGCTCCCTGGAAACAAGATGTGTTCCAGCGTGTGTTAACTGGGAGCTACGCTGTGAGCCCAGCAGGGAAGGGTGCGTGTGGCTGAGAGCAGGGAAATACAAACCCCGTCCGTGTTTGGGTACCCGACCTCGGTTGCAGGACAGCTCCAACCCCTCCTGTTCGCCTCCTTACTCTGGTTATCACTGATGAAAATTCCCTTTTGGAGAATTGCTGTTTGGTGGCATCTCACTGCTGCTACCAAGTCAAGTTACAACAGCTGTAACACAGGGTGCTGGTCACTTTGTAAGAGCCATCTCTTAAGAGCACCGGAGAAGGCATTTTCAAACAGTTGGGAGTCAGGAAGCAGGGCCGAAGTCCAGCTCATCTGAGCAGCTTTTCTTCCTGAGTTTAGGTGGAAAGGAATGTGAATGGACACTGGCAGCCAGATCAGGCCACATGGGGGAGCAACAGAAATGCTGTCTGCCATTCTGAGGGGAGTAATTATGCTATCAAAACTCAGTTGGAGCTGAAGCTGGGCAGCAGTGTGGGAGACAATGGAAGGGCTTCTTCGTGTGACCAGCAAAAGGAGGACCGTGGATGATTTCGCTTCATTACTGGATGAGGTTGATCACCTCATAAACTGGGACATAGAACAAGTAGAGTCACACAGTGCACTATTTTTTCACGTCTGTCTTGAACACTGGAGATGGGTGGTGGGACACCTGGAGCTCTGGGTTCAGGCCCATGACTGCACTGATGATAAACTCCCAGTGGACTGTGGACGTGGGTGGGATTTGCTGCTCCAGTTGCATGCGTGTAAATCTATGGCCCATGGAGTTTATCCAGGGATCTTGGGAATTGCAAGATGTCCCAGCTGACTGGAAGCTGGAAACAGCTGAGTTTCCAGGCAGGACAAGAAGGAAGATGTTGTCAATTCCAGGCCTGCCAGTCTCCCTTTGGTGCCTGGCAAAATCACAGAGGAGGTCATTGTGAGAGTTACTGAAAAACGCTTCAAAGACAGCACAGTCATTGCTGTCAGTACAGGTTAGGGTTGACTTTCTGGAAAGGAGCTTTGAGGAGAAGGACCTGAATAATCCTGGGGTGCATTAAATGAGTGTGACCATCAGACTGAGGAAGGTGATCCTCCCCTTCTGCTCTGCCCTGGTGAGGCCACATCTGGACCACTGTGTTCAGTTCTGGGCTCCTCAGCACATGACAGGCAGGGAAAGTGCCGGGGAGGGACTAACAGGGGTCTGCAGAGGTGATTGAGGCCGGGAGGAACCCCGTTGTGAGGAAGAAGAGCAACAGGTTTGGGGGAATCAGACATTTCCTGGAGTGGTGAGCATGGGGTGCCCTGATACACTGTGAGATGAGGTCAGTGTGGCCATAGCCATCAGCACACCCTCCACTGCCCCATTCATTGCTCACCTTCTGTACTGCGCAGGGAGTAGAAGAGCCACAGTGCCAGGCAGATGAGCCTGACACCCAGACCTCCCCGCCCATCAGCAGCTTTGTCTGAGTTTCAGCTGGGATTGAACTGTTTTCTTGAGTGTGTCTGGCATGATGTTATGTTTTGGTTCCAGGAGGAAAACAATGTTGCTAACACACTGATGTTTGTAGGTGCTGCTCTGCAGAGCTGTCCAGAGCCAAGGCCATTTGCAGCAAAGGAGCCATGCAGCTGGGAGGGAAGAGAACTGGGACAGCTGACTGAAAGTGGCCAAAGGGATATTTCGTGGCATATGAGATCAAGCAGAAGGAGTTTTGAAGGGGGTGGGAGTTCATTTTGCTCAGTCCCGCTGCTTGGGGTCTAGCTGGGTGTTGTTCTGGGAGTAGTGAGCAATTGCTTGTGCATCGCTTGTTTTATACATTTGTTGTAATTATTATCCTTTTCTCTGTCTTAGTAAATAGTTTTATCTCAACCCTCCAGTTCGACTTTGTTTTGTTTGTTATTCTTTCCCCCCTCACACTGGGAATAGGGGAGAGTGAGCAAACAGCTGTGTGGTGCTGATCCACCTGCCAGGTTAAACCACCACGGGAAGGTCCCTTGGGAGTCATTCCTGAAGGGTAAAGGTGTCCAGGAAGGCTGGACACATCTCAAGAAGGAATTCTTAAAGGTTCAGGAAGGGGCCATGCCAGTGCACCGCAGGATGAGCCAGTGGAGAAGGAGAGCGTTGTGGCTGATGAGGGAACTTTTGCTGAGACTCCGGGAGAAAAAGAGAGTTTATGTCCCGAGGAAGAAGTGAAGGGCAGAGCCAGAGCTCACCGGTCCTTTCCCATGGGATCCATCGCTGGGTCAGGCCGGGACTCAGCAGTTCCCATACAGGCAGCGATGCCATGGGGCAGCTGTGCCACGACCTGTCTGGGGAGGAGAAAACATTCCACAGCGCTGCAGGAAGAGGGGGAGCAGCTGTGGTTTTCTAAGTTCTCTCCTCCTACCCAGCTGTAGTTCTGCCCATAGCAGTGGTTGGTGCACTCAGTGGGGGGGGCCTTTGCAGTACACAGCCCAACCCGCATGGCCGTGCTTGGCTCTGAGCCATCAGCTGAAAATGAGAACCCGCACCCGTTGGTGATACCCAAGTAAGGTAACAGGATGATATCTCTGATCAAAGCAGGTTTTATTCACCATTGCAATGCCGGCTGTCCCGCATGCAGCAGCACACACAGAAAGCAGCGTTACATCTTTTATACCCTGTTACCCAACGTTGATTTCTTCCTCCCATGGTTCCTCATTGACTGAGTGCTTCAGGTTCACAAATCTTCCCGACGCTCAGCTGAACGCATCCATACCTGCTGAGCACAAATCGTTGCTATCTAAACATGGATACTGCTCATTGTTTTGCTTCTCCTTCAATTCCCTATCACTCAGGGCTTGTCTGTCCAGCACCAGCAATTAGCAGTCTTCCAACATAACGAGCCCATTGATATCCCTGTCACAGTGTTTGGGAGTGGGATGTGCAACCTGTCTGTACCTCCAGGCTCAGAGCTATTCCAGACGGCTGCACAGAGCAGAACTGCAGTCTCTGTACCAATAAATGACCCCATCCACCTCATCTCTGTGACCATCAATTACAAAGTTGTGCGGGCAGCCCCGAAGCTTCCTGTTTCGAGCCATGGACTCCTCGTCCCCTCACGCCCTCTGAGCTTACGCTCTCACTTCTGACAAGCCTCGAGAACGAGATCTGCCTGGCACCCGGTGACGTCGCCCGCGCTCACGGTCTCCATTGGCCGGGATGGGCGGAGACACCAATGGGGTCGCGGGGCGGGGCCTGGGGTGTCCGCGGAGTGGAGCGGTGCGGTACGGTGCAGAGAGGTGCGGTGCCGTGCCGTGCCGTGCCGTGCCGTGCCGTGCCGTGCCGTGCCGTGCGGTGCCATGCCATGCTATGCCATGCCATGGGTCCGAGCGAGGCGGTGTTGCTGGGGCTGCTGCTGGGCGCCCTGGGCGCGGCGGCGTGCGGTGAGTGCTGCGGGATCGGGCTGCCCCCGGCACCGGGACCCGCGGCTCCTCGCTCCCCGACGCCGGGGCTGCGTCCGCGGGACCCCCACCCGCGGCTCACCGCTCTGACGCCGTCTGTCCCCGCAGGGTCGCACTCCCTGCGCTACTTCAAGACCAGGATGACGGATCCCGGCCCCGGGATGCCGCACTTCGTGATCGTCGGGTGCGTAGATGGCGAACTCCTCTGGAACTACAACAGCCTGGGCCGGACGGTGCGGCCCATCTTCGGCTGGCTGCCGCAGGAGGACCAGGAGCACTGGGATGCAGAGACCAAGAAGGCCCGGGACGTTGAGCTGCATTTCTACGAGTTCCTGGGCAGGCTGCAGGTGCACTACAATAAAAGTGGAGGTGAGCGCGGCGGCAGCTGCGTTGTGATGGGGCTGGGATGGTGACTCCGTGCAGTGAGGGATCCGTGAGGGATCCATGAGGCATCCGCCAACCCCACTGAAGTCTGGCCTTCCCCACACCCGGCTGTGCTGGGCTGTCCATGTGTGGTGGCACTGTCCCTGGGCTCCTCCGATCCTGAGCCCACCCACCCCATCCCAGCCCCACAGCACTCCTGGTGCCCCACAGCCCATGAAGCCCCTCAGCCCCCACCCCTGCTGTGCCTCAGGGTCTCACACACTGCAGAAGATGATCGGCTGTGACATCCTGGAGGACGGCAGCATCCGAGGGTACGTTCAGTATGCATTTGATGGGAGGGACTTCCTCGCCTTTGATATGGACACGATGACGTTAACCGCGGCGGATCCAGTGGCAGAAATCACCAAGAGGAGGTGGGAGGAGGAAGGGATATATACTGAGGGATGCAAGCATGAGCTGGGGACCATCTGCGTCCAGAACTTGAGGAGATACCTGGAACACGGAAAGGCAGTGCTGAAAAGGAGAGGTGAGGATGGGAGGGGGACTTGGGGCTGGGCTGGGTGTGGGGCAGGGGCTCAGTGTGGGGTGCTCAGCCTGGCCCACAATGTCACCCATCTGCAGAACGGCCTGAGGTGCGCGTGTGGGGGAAGGAGGCCAACGGGATCCTGACTTTGTCCTGCCGCGCTTATGGCTTCTACCCGCGGCCCATTGCCATCAGCTGGATGAAGGACGGCATGGTCCGGGACCAGGAGACCCACTGGGGGGGCATCGTGCCCAACAGCGATGGCACCTACCACGCCTCGGCTGCCATTGATGTGCTGCCGGAGGATGTGGACAAGTATTGGTGCCGCGTGGAGCACACCAGCCTGCCCCAGCCTGGCCTCTTCTCATGGGGTGAGCCTGGCAGCGTGGAGTGCGTGGGGTTGGGGTCTGGGGGGCCACCCTTTCCATTCCTGACAAAGCCACTCTACTCCCAGAGCCGCAGCCCAACCTGACTCCTTCTGTGGCCGGGGCAGTCGGCGCCATCGTGGCTGTCATTGCTGCTGTCGTTGGAGTCGTGGTGTGGAAGAGCAAGTCAGGTAAAGGTAGTGGGCTGGGGGGGGAAGGTGTGCTTGGGGGGGGTGGGGAACGTGCTCAGAATCCTTTAGGATTGCCCACTCTTTGACATGAGCCTGGTGCTGACACTTTTTTCTGTCTGTAGGGAAGGAGAAGAAGGGTTATGAAGCAGCAGCAGGTGAGTGCCAAGGGCAGAACTGGCAGAAGACTGCCAGTGCTTGGGGTCAGGGCACTCTGGGGCCCCTTGTTGCTTCTGGGGTCACAGTGCAGGTGGTGGCATGATGCTCTGTACTACACAGCGAGCACAGACACAGGGCTCATTGCTCTCCCTTCCTTGCAGGCCACGATGGGGAATCCAGCGTCTAAGCCATGGTTAGAGTGTGAAACCGGGACTCAGGAGGGGTCCCTGTGGTTGGAGCGGTCCCGGTTCCCTGCGCTTTTCCGTTGGGCCCACAGCTGGGACAATACTGGGCCCACCCTCCCTGGAGAACCCCCAGGGTGGTGAGTCGGGACGGGGACGTGGTCCCATATGACACCACCTCTTCTCACCCACACAGAAAGTGAACTTTCCATCTGAGTGCTGTGCTACTTCAGCCAGCCCTGCATGCATGTGTTTGGAGTTTGTGGGTGTGTGTATCTCTGTTTGCTCAACTTCCTGCATCTCCTCGGGCTGACGCAGTGTGTGCTCCCCTGCTCACACACTGTTTCCAACAGTTAGCACATGGGTTCTGCCCTGTGCTAGGCTCTCTCCTACCATGTAGGATTATCTTAGCTGGTGCCTGTGCCAATTGTACCCAGGTCGGAACGCCCCAGTCTCAACTTTGTTCAGCAGCTTTCTTTGTGAAAAGCAGCTCTCAGCGCTGTGCTCATTGTAGTCAGCCATTAGCTTCAAAACCTTGTTGGGCAGCTCATGCCTTGGATGGGTGCTGCTGACCAGGCTTTGAGCCAAGCTGGCATGGTTTTGTAATTTTGCCATTGGTATTCCACATCATAGCATCATGGACAGCCCGGGTAATTACAGGGTTAATAGTCCAGTTCCGTGGATTGACAACCTTCCAGATACCTGCTTCTCGAAAGAGAAGAAGAACTGCGTATCCCAGAGGACCTCACGGTCAGAGAGGGAAGATACGGCACTGAAATCAGTGGATATGAGTGGCGTGATCAGGCTCACACTCTCTCTCCGGCAGCCACGCAGAGTGCTGGGTGTGCTTCTGAGCTGTGCGCCTTCATTCAAGCAGACCTTTCGGTTTTGGAAACTTTCTCTTATTTTATCTTATTTATAACCCGTACTTTCAATTGGATTGTATTATATTGTGTTATCTTGCATTCCAATATCACGGTTAGTAAAATAAGTTTTCCACCTTAGATTGTGGCCACTGCTCTGTTCTTTTTCCCTCTCTGAGCCCAGCTCCCATTCCCCTGTCCCCTTTCCCTTCCCATTTTTGGGTGCCAGGGGGCCCACAGGCCCACGGCCTCCCTGTCACGGGCATAGACTGATCTAGATTGAGCTAGATAAGTCCGTGACAGCTTTTGGTGGAGAATGCGGGCAATCTGAAGCTTTTAACGCTAACAGAGAAAAGAAAGGATTTCTTTAAGCCGGAGACTGCCAGACTGCAAGGCAGTGCTAGTGTGACCTTCATAGATGAGATTATAGTCTGGGCAGTCTGCCGAACTCCGGACACTGTACCCAGTAGTTGTTGTTGTTGTTGTTTTTCCCCCCATTTTAGAAGCTACCAGCTATGAGTCTGCTCTTTATTGCAGGAGCGTTGTATAAGGGATGAAGGACAATCATGATCTTGGGAAATTATTGGCCTATAATTAACATCATGATTTCGTGCTGTGGAATTGTGTTCATGTATAACCAAATAAGGGCCCTGATGGAGACACCTGCCTGGTACCTTTATGCAATGTGGTATCATTTTAAGTTTGACACTTTCAAACCAGTTTCCAGGCTTTCTTCTCAGTTTGTCACACGTTTTTTCAACGGCCGAGCTAGAGCTCATACTCTTGTGCATGTTATCAATCTCCTTGAATGTTTTCTTCTCCATTTGTGTTATGTGGAAGAGGTCTCCTCCAAAACCAGAGAATGCTGACTGGCAGGGAATATGGAGAGGTTTAGGAGAAATCTTAGAAGCGTGGGGACCCACAATGTCATGGCACTCCACTCTTGAACACCTGTGGGATCCCAAGAAACCAAGCCAGTATTTGAGTCAGGGATGGTGTGGCTCAGATAGATCGAAGGAGGTACGGCTTATTTGGGGCTTGGCTTGTGCTTACCGTGCTCTATGTAATACTATTCTGGAGAGAGAGAGTTTCCAAGCAGAGGTTGAAGCCAAAGGGGGAAATCTCCAAGTCAAATCTGATCAGTCACAGGAGACACCAGTAGCAGTGTCAGCTGCCCCTGTGGAAGGCAAGAAATGGAAGTGGGTGTCCACGCGTCTGGAATGGAAAAAAGAAGCAGCAGCAGCGGAGGAGGAGGTAGAGGAAGATCCAGGCCAGGGGGCCTCCTCAGAGCCACAAAAGGCAAAAGCAAAAACCAAGAGACACGGAGAGGCGAGTGATGAAGAGGAAGTCTCTATTTCTGTTTGCCGACCTCTGAAGATGACTGAAATCCAAGGCTCAAGGAAAGAGTTTACACGGCATCCGAACAAAACCCTTGTCACCTGGTTGCTTCGCTGTTGGGACGGCGGGGCCAGTAGCTTGTCTCTGGATGGTAACGAAGCCCGCCAACTCGGAGGCATTGCCAAAGACTCATCTATTGACAGAAGGATTAGTAGATGTTTGGATGGAGCCACCACCCTCTGGGAACAAATGTTAGTAGCCGTCAGGGAAAGGCATCCCGTCAGAGACAGTCTGAAGCCTGTGATGTAGAAGTGGGATACAGCTGAAAAAGGTATCCAGTATTTGAGGGAAATAGCTGTGGTGGGAATGGTGTATGACCCTAATTTTGCTCCTAACGATCCACGCCAAGGTCATGATCCGCAGAGAGTGAGAACAATGCCTGATATATGGCAGAAACTCACAAGAACAGCACCAGATCTACCCCCAACACACGCTTCCATTTCAGCCATCTCAGAATGAGCAAAGACTGGATGAAGTACAAGAACAAGTGTCTCTATTGATTAATCGTGACGAGCCCATAGAAGTATCAGAAACGTTTGATGAAGATCAGGATAAGCAAATGGGCCTAATGAAAGAACTGATCAAGCTAATGAAAATCCACTTAATTAAAGGGGATGGACCCTTCTCCTCACCCGCATCATCAAAAATCTCAGCTACTGAAGGCAAATTCTTTCCTGCTCAAATGAGGAACATTGTAGGATTGCATTGTGTATTGCCTTGTGGCGTCACCTCAGTGACCACAGAGAAGACATGAGGAAGTGGCATGACCACACTACTCCTGTACTGCGAGCACGGGTGAGAGAATTACAGAACTAATCAACCAGCGGTGTAGTTGTTCCAGTTCCCACAGGTAATGAATAGAAGGGCCCTGCCCTCAGTCAGGGAGGGAGAGGGATAAGAGAGTTTGTTGGACTCTGCGTGGATCCGATGGCCTGGCACATCAGAACCACAGAAATATAAGGCCCTGGTGGATACCGGTGCACAGTCCACTCCAATGCCCTCGAGTCAGGAAGGACAGAATCAATCCGTATTTCTGGAGTGACTGGGGGCTCTCAAGAACTGACTGTGTTGGAGGCCAAAATAAGCCTCACTGGTAAAGACCGGCAAAAACACCCTATTGTGACTGGCCCAGGGGCTCCATGCACGCTGGGTATCGATTCCCTCAGAAGGGGGCATTTCAAGGATCCCAAGGGGTATCGATGGGCCTTTGGAATAGCTGCTGTAGATACAGACAACTTTCAGCAGCTGTCTGTTTTGCCTGGCTTGTCAGAAGATCCGTCTGTTGTGGGGTTGCTGCGAGTAAAAGAGCAGCAGGTACCGATTGCCACAAAAGCAGTGCACAGATGGCAGCACTGCACCAACAGGGACTCCTTGCTCCCCATTCATAAGTTGATTTGTCAGCTAGAGAGTCAAGGACTGATCAGCAGAACGCACTCGCCTTTTAACAGCCCCATATGGCCAGTGCGTAAAGCCAGTGGAGAACGGAGGCTGACAGTGGACTACTGTAGCCTGAATGAAGTCACACCCCCACTGAGTGGTGCTGTGCCGGACATGTTAGAACTGCAATATGAACTGGAGTCAAAAGCAGCCAAGTGGTATGCCACCAGTGACATCGCTAATGCCTTCTTTTCCATTCCTCTGGCCACAGAATGCAGGCCGCAATTTGCCTTCAGCTGGAGGGGCGCTCAGTCTACTTGGAACCGTTTGCCCCAGGGGTGGAAACACAGCCCAACCATTTGCCACGGTTGATCCAAACTGTACTGGAACAGTCAGTGCTCCTGAGCACCTGCAGTACATTGATGGCATTGTTGTGTGGGGTGATACAGCAGAGAACGTTTTTTGAGAAAGGAGAGCAAATAACCCAGACCCTTCTGCAAGCTGGTTTTGCTATCAAGCGAAGCAAAGTGAAAGGACCTGCCCAGGAGAGTCGGTTCCTAGGTAGAAAGTGGCAAGATGGGCACTGTCACATCCCAGCAGATGTGATGGACAAAATCACTGCCGTGTCTCCGCCCATTAGTAAGAAAGAGACACAATCTTTTCTGGGTGTGGTGGGCTTTTGGAGAATGCGCATTCCAAACTATAGCCTGTAGGAGAGTGGCTCAGGGAGCAAGGAGTTGTGAGCTTGAGTGCTATGTGCACAACCCAGGCTGTGAGACCTTGAAGCTGTCAAAGCAGGAAGACAAACTGAGGCTTCAGTTAAGATAAGGGGGTAGCTAGCCTGGGAAGAGGTCAAGACAGTGGAATGCGAAGAACAGTGAAAAATACCATGTGATGCTTAATGCTGTACCAATAGCTAGCAAGCAAGACGCGTGATTTCTGTGTGCTAACCAATTATAAGTTGCCGTGTGTACCCTGTATTTCTGTATAAGTATGAGCTGATTCGGGCAATAAAGGATTAGAGGAGTTTCCACCAGTACTTCTGTGAAGACGCGTGGATTCATTCAGGCCGCCTTCCTTGAAGTGGCGCCCGAACAGGGACCCGGGAAAGCCGCACAAGTTGCCACAGCGGTTCGACGTGGAGGCAGCGGGATGCTCGAGAGTTGCCACAGCGGTTTGACACGGAAGGCAATGAGAGCGGGGAAGGATGCAGCGGGTAAGCTCCATGCCGAGAAGGCGGCAGCTCAGAGCGTTGTGTGCTGGACACACGTCGAATTAGACCCGCGGTGGGGTGAGTGCCGTGTGCCGGGATGGGCGGCCACTCGGGTAGGAAGATTGCGCAGCTTCCTCCTCGGCCACTTGCTGCTAGCATGGATGTGGAATTTGCAGCAGCACTGACACTGCTTCTCAGTATCCTCGCTAAGCGAGGGGAGACAGTGAAGGACAAAGACCTAGCTAAGCTAGTAACGTGGGCTCGAGAACAGGGGTTCTTGAAGGCTCCTCCGCTCATTTTCGTAGTGGAAGAATGGTGCGAAATTGGGGACTGCATGAGGGACGGAGTCCTTCAGGGCAAGACGAAGGATGCTCCAGCCCTAGGTTCTACCTGGCGAATTGTGATTAATACACTTAAGACTATGAGGATAGAGGCAAAAGTGGCTGCTGCTGCTACTCAACTTATAGCCACCCCTGTGGCAGTTCCAGCTTCAGCTACCACCAGCGTGTCCACACAGGAGAGAGACCCTACCAGTGCTCTGAGTGTGAGTAGAGCTTCAAAACCTCTTCCTACCTGATGTCCACCAGCGAATCCACACAGGAGAGAGACCCTACCAGTGCTGTGAGTGTGGGAAGAGCTTTAGCGGCAGTTCTAAACTCAGCTCCCACAAGCACATCCACAGAGGAGACAGTCCACAATAGTGCCCCGAGTTGGTGCGGAGCTTCACTTTCAGTTCCTGCCTCCTTAGCTACCCGCACACCCTCGCAGGAGACAGAGCCTGCGAGTGCCCCAGAGAGCGTACTCCTTCCCCTGACGGGTGGTGCGGTGCAGCCGGCAGGGAGCGCTCCCTGGAAACAAGATGTGTTCCAGCGTGTGTTAACTGGGAGCTACGCTGTGAGCCCAGCAGGGAAGGGTGCGTGTGGCTGAGAGCAGGGAAATACAAACCCCGTCCGTGTTTGGGTACCCGACCTCGGTTGCAGGACAGCTCCAACCCCTCCTGTTCGCTTCCTTACTCTGGTTATCACTGATGAAAATTCCCTTTTGGAGAATTGCTGTTTGGTGGCATCTCACTGCTGCTACCAAGTCAAGTTACAACAGCTGTAACACAGGGTGCTGGTCACTTTGTAAGAGCCATCTCTTAAGAGCACCGGAGAAGGCATTTTCAAACAGCTGGGAGTCAGGAAGCAGGGCCGAAGTCCAGCTCATCTGAGCAGCTTTTCTTCCTGAGTTTAGGTGGAAAGTGAGTGGACACTGGCAGCCAGATCAGGCCACATGGGGGAGCTACAGAAATGCTGTCTGCCATTCTGAGGGGAGCTATCAAAACTCAGTTATAGCTGAAGCTGGGCAGCAGTGTGGGAGACCATGGAAGGGCTTCTTCGTGTGACCAGCAAAAGGAGGACCGTGGATGATTTTGCTTCCCTACTGGATGAGGTTGATCACCTCATAAACTGGGACATAGAACAAGCAGAGACACACAGTGCATTATTTTTTCACGTCTGTCTTGAACACTGGAGATGGGTGGTGGGACACCTGGAGCTCTGGGTTCAGGCCCACGACTGCAGTGATGATAAACTCCCAGTGGGCTGTGGACGTGGGTGGGATTTGCTGCTCCAGTTGCATGCGTGTAAATCTATGGCCCATGGGGTTTATCCAGGGACCCTGGGAATTGCAAGATGTCCCAGTTGACTGGAAGTTGGAAACAGCTGAGTTTCCAGGCAGGACAAGAAGGAAGACCTTGTCAATTCCAGGCCTGCCAGTCTCCCTTTGGTGCCTGGCAAAATCACAGAGGAGGTCATTGTGAGAGTTACTGAAAAACGCTTCAAAGACAGCACAGTCGTCATTGTCAGTACAGGTTAGGGCTGACTTTCTGGAAAGGAGCTTTGAGGAGAAGGACCTGGATGTGGTGGTGGTCAGCAGGTTGGCCATGAGCCAGCAGCGTGCCCTCGTGGCCAGGAGAATCCTGGGGTGCGTTAAATGAGTGTGACCATCAGACTGAGGACGGTGATCGTCCCCTTCTGCTCTGCCCTGGTGAGGCCACATGTGGACCACTGTGTTCAGTTCTGGGCTCCTCAGCACATGACAGGCAGGGAAAGTGCCGGAGAGAGACTAACAGGGGTCTGCAGAGGTGATTGAGGCCGGGAGGAACCCCGTTGTGAGGAAGAAGAGCAACAGGGTTGGGGGAATCAGACATTTCCTGGAGTGGTGAGCATGGGGTGCCCTGAGACACTGTGAGATGAGGTCAGTGTGGCCATAGCCATCAGCACACCCTCCACTGCCCCATTCATTGCTCACCTTCTGTACTGCGCAGGGAGTAGAAGGGCCACAGTGCCAGGCAGATGAGCCTGACACCCAGACCTCCCCGCCCATCAGCAGCTTTGTCTGAGTTTCAGCTGGGATTGAACTGTTTTCTTGAGTGTGTCTGGCATGATGTTATGTTTTGGTTCCAGGAGGAAAACAGTGTTGCTAACACACTGATGTTTGCAGGTGCTGCTCAGCAGTGCTGTCCAGAGTCAAGGCCATTTGCAGCAAAGGAGCCATGCTGCTGGGAGGGAAGAGAACTAGGACAGCTGACTGAAAGTGGCCAAAGGGATATTCCGTGGCATATGAGATCAAGCAGAAGGAGTTTTGAAGGGGGTGGGAGTTCATTTTGCTCAGTCCCGCTGCTTGGAGGCTAGCTGGGCGTTGTTCTGGGAGTAGTGAGCAATTGCTTGTGCATCACTTGTTTTATACATTTGTTGTAATTATTATCCTTTTCTCTGTCTTAGTAAATAGTTTTCTCTCAACCCTCCAGTTCGACTTTGTTTTGTTTGTTATTCTTTCCCCCATCACACTGGGAACAGGGGAGAGTGAGCAAACAGCTGTGTGGTGCTGATCCACCTGCCAGGTTGAACCACCACGGGAGGGTCCCTTGGGAGTCATTCCTGAAGGGTAAAGGTGTCCAGGAAGGCTGGACACATCTCAAGAAGGAATTCTTAAAGGTTGAGGAAGGGGCCATGCCAGTGCACCACAGGATGAGCCAGTGGAGAAGGAGAGCGTTGTGGCTGATGAGGGAACTTTTGCTGAGACTCCGGGAGAAAAAGAGAGTTTATGTCCCGAGGAAGAAGGGAAGGGCAACACAGAGCATGGGATCAGGCTTTGCCAGCATGGGTTCATGAAAGGGAGGTCCTGCTTGACCAACCTGATCTCCTGCTGTGATCGAGTGACCTGCCTGGTGGATTATGGAAAGGCTGTTGTCGTTGCCTTCCTTGACTTCAGCAAAGCCTTTGACAATGTCTCCCACTGTATTCCCTTGGAGAAGCTGGCATCCTGAGGTTTGCACAGGTACACTCTTTGCTGGGTAAAGAACTGTCTGAATGGCCTGGCCCAGAGAGTGGTGGTGAAAGGAGATAAATGCAGCTGGTGACCGGTCACCACTGGTGTGCCTCAGGGGTCAGTATTGGGTCCTGCCGTTTAATGTCTCTATTGACGATCTGGATGAGGGCATCGGGTGCATCATCAGAAAGTTTACAGATGACACCAAGTTAGGAGCAAGCGTCAATCTGCCTGAGGGTAGGAAGGCCCTGCAGAGGGACCTGGACAGACTGTCCAATGGGCTGGGGCCATCGGGCTGAAGTTCACAAAGACCAAGTGCCAGGTCCTGCACTCTGGACACAACAACCCCAGGCATCGCTACAGGCTGGGGGCAGAGAGGCTGGAAAGCTGAGCAGAGGAAACAAACCTGGGGGTTTGTCAATGATTTACGGGCTGGTTCGGCCCGGTTTGGTGCTTGCAGACCCAGGCCCCGGGAAAAGGGAAAGGGAGATATGGAAAAGGGGAGGGAGAACGCCTTCCTCTCATGCTGAGGCAGACGAGACATCAAGCCAGGCCAAGCAGAAGAGAAAGAAGGGAATGTCTCATGATGTGCAAACAGTTTTATCTTTACCTCTGAACAGCAAATGGAAACAGAATAGCACAAAGTCCGCTGGGGTATGTAGAATGTAGTTCTTCCCTTCTGAGAAGAGGACACTCAGATCTATCCACGGTCCATGGAACTGGAGCATTAACTCTTTAACTCCCGGTGTGCCCAGGAGGACAAAAGGCCTATGGCATCCTGGCTTGTATCAGCAATAGTGCAGCCAGCAGGAGCAGGAGGTGATCGTCCCTCTGTACTCAGCACTGCTGAGGCCGCACCTCAAGTGCTGTGTTCAGTGTTGGGCCGCTCACAACAGGAAGGATGCTGAGGGCCTGGAATGGGTCCAGAGAAGGGCAATGGAGCCGTGAGGTCTGTAGTGTAAATCTTATGGAGAGCAGCTGAGGGAACGGGAAGTGTTGAGTGAGGAGAAGAAGAGAATGAGGGGAGACCTCATTGCTGTCTGCAACTCCCTGAAAGGAAGTTGTGGTGAGGTGGGATTTGGCCTCTTCCCTTGGGAGATAAGAAGTGGTGAAGTCACCGTGTCTGGAGATGTTTAAGGAAAGGATAGATGTAGTATTTGGTGACGTGTTTTGGTGGGGGATTGCCCTAGACCTTAGAGCATCTTTTCCAACATTAATGATTCTACGAACTCCATTGCCTCACCTTGCTGGGCTGTCCTTCCAACAAATGTCAGCATTCCAATCATGAGAGCTGTCCCACCAGACACGTCAGAGAAGAAAAGGCAGCCGAGGTGCAGGTATCTCTAGAGGAGATCCCTGCTTGTTCCAAGCTGCAGGGTGAGGCCTGAAGTGGAGCTCTGCTTCTGGGGGTCACCAGGGACCAGGGTGCCTCCTCGCTGTTGTCTACGGTTGCAGTAGTATTGTTAAACCACCCATCTACCTCTGTCCAATACCACAAGGCCTTTTAACTGCTTTTTGCAGCTCAGCTGCCTGTCGTAAGAGATGATCCACCTTGTGCAGCTACTTGCCTTATCACTAGGAGGAGGTTCGAGGCAGTGGGTGAAATGGACTGCCTGAACCAAAATCTCCTCTTTTTACCAGTTCTGTCTGTGTGTATACAGACATGTCTGGGCATTTCCCTGGATGGGCACTGGATCTGGCCCTCATGTGAGTGTTCACCACCACAGTGTCAGAGATGAAGACATCCGTCACTTCTGGCTCTGCCCACACTAGTGAGATCACTATGAAGGGAAGACTGGGGGACTCAAGTGTATCTCCACAACTACCCTCTGGCCATCCCATAGCCTCCTCTTTGTCCCTCAGTCAAACCCCGTCTCCCCCCATATTATCTCCATGGTTCCCAACGGTCACCTCATGGTAAGTCAGTGGTCAAATTGTGTCATGGTTTTGTAACTTCACTATTGGTATTCCACATCATAACATCATGGACAAAAGAGAAGAACTACGTATCCCAGAGGACCTCACGGTCAGAGAAGGAAGATACATCACGGAAGATGCGTCATCTGGTTGCGCGCGGTTCTTCTTCACTTTTGTTTGCTGCCGGGAGAGGAGTGGGTGTGCTTTCCAAGCCGGGCGCCTTCATCAAGTAAGGCTTTCGGTTTCGGAAACTCTCTCACTCTCTCTCTCTCTCCCTCTCTATCGCTCTTTCGCTCTCTCTCCCTCATTCCATTTGGTTTATTATACTTACTCCCAATTAGATTGTATTGTATCGTGTCATCTTGCATCTCAACATCATAGTTAGTAAAATAAGTTCTCCTTCTTAGATTGTTGCCACCGCTTCGTTTTTCTCGGGAAGTGAAGGGGGAGGGGGGCCCACAAGCCTACCGGCCCCCTGTCACGGGCACAGATCTATCTAGGTAATTCCGTGACACGGGAACCATTGATGAAGGGCGAATGTTTGGAATGGATGATCCTGGGGGTCTTTTAAACCTTAGCGATTCTATGATTCTATGATTCTATGATTCTATGATCAGCTGAGCCCAGTCTGCAGTGTTTTCCCCATTCAGCTCCACTCCTGCACCTGCCTCAGAGCCAGAGAGTGGGGTAATAAAGGGGTGACCATGGCGTGAGTATGGTGAAATCTTGAGTAACCACTGGATGACCATGGCAATGTCATGGAGGGACCACGGGGCCATCCGTGGGGCTCAGGCAGTGCGTGGAGCCCTGTGAGCGACACAGCTGTTCCCAGGCAGAGCAGCAGCATCGAGCATTCCTCAGAGCAGACAGACAGACAGATGCCACGCAGCATAGCACTGTGATGGCAGGGCTGATTGAGGTACCCGCAATGGAGATCTGCAGGTACTGCGTGTATCTGCCTGGAGATGGGTGATGCCGCCCAGCCCAGGCACTCACTGCTCCAGAGCAGCGGCGCGGGCGGCCCGCACCCTTCGTCCTCCTCCGGCAGCAGCCATGGGGAACGGCCATGTCCTGGTGGCTGGGGCCGTGCTGGTGGCACTGGTGGCATTGGGAGCACGACTGACCACTGGCACACGGCCCTCAGGTGAGCTCGGAGTCATGGTGTGGGGATGGCACTGGGAGGGCAGGGGATGGAAGGGCGAAAGGAAGGAAGGAAGAGCAAGGAAGGAAGGGGGGGAAGGAAGCAGAGAGGGAGGATGGAAGGAGTTAAGGAAGGAAGGAAGGAAGAAAGGAGGGAAGGAAAGAAGGAAAGGAGGAGGGAAGGAACGAAACATAACTAAAAATGAGATATTGGCAGTGGGCCCGGTGCACTGTAAAAAATTTGAGATGAAAAGGGCAATAAATGGTGCAGAGGAGCCATCGTGGGGTGAGTGAAATGTGTATCAATGTGTTAATGTATGCATAACCAAAATAAGACTGCATAACCAGACGCCCATAGGCACCAATGCAGCTCTTTAGCCACGCCCCCTAATCGCCTTATTGGTTAAACCACGCCCCCGCCCTTGGCCACGCCCCCCAAGCATTCCTGACCACGCCCCCTTTGCTTGAGCCACGCCCCACCATTCGCCTGCCCTAAACCAGCCACGCCCGTTGCCTCTAACCACGCCCCTTTCGTGCCGTGGCCCCGCCCCCTTTTCGTCCTGGCCCCGCCCCCCGTCGCTCTTTGCCCGCCCCGCGCCCGGTGCCGCTCCCGCACCCACGGAACGGACCCGCACCGCGGTCCCTCGGATCCGGACCCAGTTCCGGCCCCCCGGACTCACGGGCCCGCTGCCACACCCGGACCCGCACCGCGGGCCCATGGACCCGGACCCGCGTCCCGGAGCCCCGCAGTCGGAACCGGAACCGCGCTCCGGACTCGCGGAACCAGACCCGAACCCCGGCCCGAAGCCGCGGCTCGGAGCTGCGGGCGCGGGCCCCGGATCCGTGGAAGCGGACTCCGAGCCGAATCGCGGTCCCGAGGACCCGGACCCGGATCAGCGGCCCGGCCCTGCGGAACCGGTTCCGGCCCCGGCGCCCGCCCCGTGCCGTTGGTTCCTGGAGGGCCGCTGCCGTTTCGGGCCGCGCTGCCGCCATCCGCACCCGGGGCAGAGTCCGAGCGCCGTCCCGGAACCGAAACCGGAACCGAACCGGGAGGAACCGGGAGCGGCGGGGAAGAAGCCGCCGCTGCGCCGCGCCGCCGCCGTCGTCAGCCGCCTCCGCTGGGACCCACGAGTGGACCCCGAGGCCGCCACCGTGGAGTACCGCGACCGCTTCGTGGGCGTCGTGGAGCGGCCGCTGCCGGAGTTCTTCACGGGGCCGCTGTGCGACGCGGGGCCCGCGGACCTGGCGGTGCCCGAACACCGCATCGTGCGCATCCGTTACCGTGGGTGCTGCGTGTGGGACCGGGAGAACCGCATCGATCGCGTGTTCGGGTCGGGGGGGGGGATGGGGACCATGCGGGAGGTGCTGGAGGAGCTGGGGGAGGGCTGTGGGGAGTGAGTGGAGGGGGTGGGACGAACCCGCAGAGCGCCGTCGGGGGCCCTTCTGTACCCTGAAGGTGACGGTGAGGTCCCCTCCGCACTGGGGATGTGGGCATGCGGACACCTGGAGCCCTTGGCTGCTGTGATGTGGGCACGAGGGTCCCTTGTGTACCTCGCAGAAGGTGACACTGAGGTCCCTGTGCCCGTGGGGACGTGGATCCCAAGTGAGGTGGCGCTGTGGATGTGGCTAAAAGGACATGGGGGGCGCTTCTGTACCCCAGAAATGGCACCAAAATCCCCTTGGCACTGGGACGAGGACTACGTGGGGGTGTGGATGTTGGGTCGTCGTGGCCGTGGGGTCATGGAGATGGGGGATGTGGACACGAGGGGCCCTTCTGTACCCTAAACCTGCCACCTCCATTTAGCACTGGGACAACACTACGGGAATGTGAAGGCCTCACCCCATTCTGTAGACCCGTGGTGACAGTGAGATCCTCTCAGCATTGGGGATGTGGGGGAACCTTCTGTGCCGCGAAGATGTGGAGATGGACACTTGGACCCCAGAAGTGACAATGATGTCCCTTTGGCATCGGGGATGTGGACATAGGGGGCCCTTCTAATGCACCGAAAGTGACACTGGGGACCCCTCAGCACTGAGGATAGGGGCACCTGGACAAGGCCACCGGGGTCCTTTTGTCAGAGGGATGAGGATGCATGGGGCATCCTTTCTGTACCCCGAAGAGAGTGACAGTGAGGTCTCCTTGCCTCCGGGGAACAACGATATGGGGACATAACACCTGGACCCATTCTGTCCCCCAGTGGTGACACAGAGGTCCCCTTGGCACTGGGGCCGTGGACACATAGGTCCCCTGGCTGTAGGGATGTGGGGGTCCCTTCTGTACCCCAAAGGTGATGCCGAAGCCCCCTGAGCACTGGGACAACACTATAGGAACATGGACACAGGGTCCCCTCTGTCCATGGGGGTACGTTCAGTACCCAAGAAATGGCCCCCAAATCCCTTGGGTGCTGGGGACGAAGACATGGATACATGGACACTGGGGCCTCTTGGCCATGGGGTTATGGACATGAGGGTCCCTTCTGTACCCCAAAATCCAGCACCGAAGAGGACCCCTCACCAAAGCAATAGTGAATAGGTGATCCCAGCGTCGCATGGGATTTTGTTTCCTCATTGTTCTGTCCCAAAAAAAGGGAGAATTGGTTAAAAAGCGTCTGTGTGGGTGGGGGCAGCGTGGGGAGCGGGGCCTCCTTCCCAGGAGGGAAAGGTAAAGCAATGGGAGAAGTGCTGAATACGGCAAAGTCGGTGTATGATGGGAGAAGTGGGGTGCAATGAAGGGCAGGAAATGTGGACGGAATAGAAGAAAAGCAGAGAAGAGGATCTAATAGAGAAGATGTGACGGCACAAAGATGACTTTCCTAAATAGGATCAGTTCCTGCAGATTTATTGGGGTGAGACTTCTTGTCCTCCCCATGTGCACGGTGAGCAGAACTGCAGAAGGTGCAGTGCCCGGAACCTGGCTGCACCCGTCCCAATGGCTCAGGGGTAACTCAAAGAGAAGAGCACATCGGAGCAAAGCTTTCAGACATCCCCTTGGCAAATGCCAGCTCGTTGTGTAGATGAAGATCTCAGCAGGAGAAATAAAGGGGAAAAAAACGCACTCCGATCCAAACTTGTTCTTGTTGTTTGACAGCCGTGGGCACTGACAAAGCAGGAGACTGCTCCTCATTGACCAACCTCATATGAACAGGAAAGGAGAAAGCGAGGAACGAAGAGATGTTAAGCACAGGTGGATAAGATGGGTGGATGGAGAACCTCTCCCATAGCACTGACCCACGGCGGTCCCTGCAGAGGCTGAGCTCTGAGCTCCCAAACTCGGCGGTTCGGAGCTGGCTGTGCACTCTGTGTGCTGCCATACAGATCCGGAACCATTGGCTGTGAGAAGGCAGAGCTCAGGATCCTTAGGAGCTCCCAAACCCGGATTTGGGGAGAGCAGACTGCGGCCTCCTCGTGGATCTACCTGGACCTGTGTGTTAATGGCCGGGAGGAAGGAGGGGCCCAAAGGAGCAGGTTGGTGCTCGAGGAGCTGCTCAGAGCTCAAAAACCCAACGGAATTGGTCAAAAATGGCCACGATTGGGGACAAGGAGCTCCTGGCCAAGCCCCAGCACAGAAAGGAAGCGCACCGAGGCCCCGCGGGGACAGGGAAGATGGGGAGCACATGGAGACTGTGTCAGACGTGCAGAGATAACGTCAGCAGAGCCAGAGCTCAGCTGGAATTGAACCTGGGCGGGGGTAGCAAAGACTTCTGTTTGTACATAGGGGGCAAAAGAAGGGCTGAGGGAAACATGGATGTCGTGCTGACATGGGACACGAAAGAGGCTGAGGTACCAAACGCCTTCATCAGCTCGGTGGTAAGCAGCAAGGCTGCCCTTCGGGAATCATAGGATCATAGAATCCCAGAGCCTGGAGAGCTGGAGGAGAAGGGAAGGGTGCAGCAAAGGATGTGCTCCCATGGCTGAACAGCACTGGGTCACGCAGAGGGCCCTGAGGAGATGCAGCCGTGGATGCTGGGAGCTGGCACCCTCACAGCGAGGCCTTCATCATCCCTGAGCGGTGTTACTGGGAGACGGTCCTGGAAGCTGCAAACGTCACCCCGAGCTCCAAGAAGGGCCCCGGGAGCAAAGGGCTTCACCGTGGGGCCTGCGAAGGCACTGGAGCAGCTCATCCCAGGCACCATTCTCAGGCACATGAAGGGGGAGGAAACCATCAGCACAGATTCAGCGAGGACAGGCGATGTCTGACTTGGGGAACCCCTCTGACAATGCACGCGGCAGCCTGATGGGTGAGAGCAGAGCAGTGGATACCCACCACGGGGCCCCATCCAGGCCCTGAGCTGCTGAACGGGACACGATTCCCCCCACCCCAAATCAGACACCACGCAGGCTGAGCTGCAAACCAGCAATCCACAGTGCTGTGGTTTATTTGACTTGAAGGGCATCACACGAAGAGCGCAAAGAAATTTGGCAGAAAACAACTCCCCTTCTGCTCCAACTTGTTCTTGGCTGTCAGATGGGTTGTGGGGGGCTGAGCTTCGGTTGAAGGATGCCCAATTTGCTGCTGTAACTCCGGTCAGATTTGATATATGAACGATCACAATGATGTACCCAGTTAGCAAGAAGCTATGGTGCTGTGCCTCGTGTTACATTCAGATAGGGCTTGGAAAGAAAGAGAGGAGGAGAAAGAGAGAGGAGAGAGATGAAGATGCACTCACTGCCCTTGTACCCAGCGACGTCACGGCTGTTCCTCCAGTTGTGGGGCGCCTCCTATGTTCCTATGCACCTTTGCTTTCCTGTGTTCCTCAGCTCCCACATGTGGTGGAGCTGAGTCCTTGTTCTGAACGTCCCAGCAATCAGCCTGGGGTCTCAGGTCGGCGTCTGAGGACTGAAGGAAATGGCTGCCTCACCTTCACAAATCCACCTGCTTCACCCACTCCGCATCTCATTACTGTTCGGGTCTCTTTTGCACTTCTACGGACTGTTTGGAACACTCTTTTCTGCTCGGCCTCTTCCAGAGCCTCTGCCCGTCCCCTGAGCCCGGAACCCGGCGCTCTCCTCCCAGTGTGTCTGCAATGGTATCTTCCCCAAAGCGATGCACAGCGCTCTGCCCAGAGGTCCACCTCTGCTCACGAGGTGGACATTTCAATGGGTCATCCCCAGGAAATAACGCACAGAGTGGAGCAGAGGAGCACACACTGCGTCAGCCCGAGGAGATGCAGGAGTCGAGCAAACGGAGATACACACACCCACAAACTCCAAACACGTGCATGCAGGGCTGGCTACTGCAGCACAGCACTCAGATGGAAGGTTCACTTCCTGTGGGGGTGAGAAGAGATGGTGTCACGTGGGGCCACATCCCCATCCTGACTCACCACCCTGGGGGTTCAGCAGGGAGGGTTGGGCCCAGTATTGCCCCGGATGTGGGTCCAATGGGGGAGTGCAGGGAACTGGGACCGCTCCAACCACAGGGACCCCTCCTGAGCCCCCGTTCCACACTATACCTGTGGCCGATATGCTGGATTCTCCGTCGTGGCCTGCAAGGGAGGGAGAGCAGTGAGCCCTGGCTCTGTGCTCGCTGTGGGGCACGGAGCATCATGCCACCACCACCACTGTGACCCCAAAAGCAACAAGGGGCCCCAGAGTGCCCTGACCCCAAGCACTAGCAGGGGACAGTTCTGCCCTTGGCACTCACCTGCTGCTGCTTCATAACCCTTCTTCTCCTTCCCTGCAGACAGAAAGAAGTGCCAGCATGGGGCTCATGTCAGACCATGGGCATTCCCAAGGGGGTTCAGGCCCCACTTGCAGTTCCTGCTTTCTCCCCCCAGCTCTCTGCTTTTACCTGACTTGCTCTTCCACACCACCAATCCAACGACAGCAGCGCATGGGAATGTTTTCTCCTCCCCAGACAGGACGTGGCACAGCTGCCCCATGGCATCGCTGCCTGTATGGGAACTGCTGAGTCCCGGCCTGACCCAGCGATGGATCCCCTGGGAAAGGACCAGTCAGCTCTGGCAGCACAGGTGAAGGTGATGCAGTGGTGTGAGCAGGAGGGGTGGAGCCTGGCTGCATCTCTCCTGGAACCCATTGAAGGGCTGACTGCCAGTGAGGCAGGGTGTCTGCTTGGAGATCCTCCTGTGCAGTTTTTCCCCATAAGCTGAGGTGTTCTCAGATGACTGAGTGATCTTTTTCTCTTTGTCCCTTTTGCCTTTCCTCTCCTGTCTCATCCTTCCTCCTCTTTAATCTTCTTGATTGTACTGGTGCTCCTTAGCATCACTTCACCACAGCAGCCCCCCATAATATCACTGCTGCTTAGCACTGCCTCATACTGTTGCCACCCCTTATTGTCACAGCCCCATAGCAATGCTTCATGGCATTGCTTTCCCCATGGCATTGCTGCCTGTATGGGAACGGCTGAGTCCTGGCCTGACCCACTGACAGATAACCTGGAGAAAGGACCCGGTCAGCCATGTGTGAGAGGTACATTGTGTTTTTGCAGTGGAAATTTCCAGTATTTCTGTAGGTAGTGTAGGTTAAGATGATTTTCACAGAGAAAGCTGCTGAACAGAGTAAAGTTGAGACTGGGGCATTCTGATCTGGGTAGAATTGGCACAGACACCAGGTAAGGAAATTCTATAGGGTAGGGGAGAGCCTAGCACAGGACAGAAGGAGTGTGCAGACTGTTGGATATGTTGCCTCCTATCTCCCTAAAAGGTGCAGAACATACCCAAAGACAATGGGTTGCTAACAGACATTGTATGGAAACATAACGGAGCAACAGCTTCGGACCATTGTGAGCCTGAGATGCTCAACCAATGAGTGCCAGGAGAGGCTTTGCCTGTGTTGGACCCAGGGGAGATAACGGAGTGGATTTCACTGATCAGGTGCGCAATTTCTGCCTTGGCAGTAGGGGGCGTGCGCCCGTTGTTGCAATCATGGACAAACTGCTCTTCACAGAGATCTCGGCCTGATTCGAAATTGTAGACCTGGAGCGTGTTTCTCACAAAGCTGCAAACATCAGCCCGAGCTCCAAGGTGGGCGAGGAGGGCCCAGGGAGCAAAGGGCTTCACCGTGGTGCTGGGCATAAAGGACGGAACGCTGCTTTCTGTGTGTGCTGCTGTATGCGGGACAGCCGGCATTGCAGTGGTGAATAAAACCTGCTTTGATCAGAGATAGTGTCTGGATCAATTCCTTGGGTATAACCAACAGGTGCGGGTTCTCCTTTCCCCCCATGATGGCTCAGAGCCAAGCACAGCTGTGTGAGCTGGGCTCTGTACTGCGAAGGACCTCCCACCAACTGTGTGAACCAAACAAAATGAACTTTGAAAGATGTAGCATGACCACAGGAATGCTCTGTAGGCGTGGTTTGGCTTCCCCAGACAGATCCTCTGCCTGCACACGCTGCTCAGCTGAATGGTACCAACACCATCTTTGGCTTCTCGCATGTCTTCACATGTCAAACTGCACTGAACTCCTTCCTGCTTCTCTTGCTCCTACATCTTTCCTTTTTTCCACTTTCCACTCCCCATTCTCTCTCCTTTTTCTCCCACCTTTCTAATCCTCCCGAGCCCCTCCTTCAGTCCTTTCTTCTATCCCCCCCATCCTAACTGTCCACCCCACAGCAGTCTGTGCAAACACCAATACTGAAGCACAAGGTTTCCACGCCTGCAGAAGGAGAACGACTGAACCATTCGTCAGAGCACAAAGCAGCACCAGAACCCCCAGCACACCAGAGGAGAAGGATCCCAACAAGGTAAGGCTGGGGATGGGGAACAAAAGAGCGGACTGGGTGGAAAAAAGGGAAACATAAAGAGGAAAACCACTTCTACGAACATCTGCCCTCCAGTTCTGACCCCCAGCTCCCAGAAGAGGATGTGCAGATATCGCTGCTGGAGTCCAATACTTCCACACCCGCTATGGGAGAAGGAGACCAACAGGAAACATTTTTAGAGCACCAAGCAGCACCGGAGCCTCTTGGGCAGAGTGGAGGACTCCAATGGGGTAATGGTGGGGACTGAGCAGGAAGGAGAGCATGGGGGAGAACAGGAGTAGAAGGATGTGCCCCCACCCGCTCGCTGCTTCCCAGGTTCCTCGTGCCATGGGATGGGAAGAAGGACATCCTGTGTGCAGCTCACTGCCGTGCATGCAGCGCTGGGAGCACTCATCCTCGTGCTGGTGGTGATATTGACCGGTGAGTGCCACCAAGCGTCCCCACGGTGAGAGGATGCCTCGGGTTTGGGTACAGAGCAGGGATTTGGGGTTTCCAGCACATGGATGCGCTCCCCAAGCACAGCCTTGCTCCCACGTGCTATGGGGCAGCCACGTGGTGCCCTACACCATGCTCTGCTCAACTTTTCTAACCGCCCCCGGGCTGCACTGTGACGTGCTGTGGCCTCATCTCCCACCGCGGTCGGAGGGAGGTGAGAGAAATGCAGATGTCCTGCTCCTTGCCCCACATTTGTTCAATTCCTCATTTTCAGTGTGTTGGCGGGCCCCCATCCCACCTTTCCCAGGCTTTGCCCACGTGTGCCCCAACGCTTGGGTCGGATTCCAGGGGAAATGCTGTTATTTTTTGAAGGGGGAGAATGATTGGAACAGCAGCAGGGAGCACTGCAATGCCCACGGAGCTTCCCTGGCCACCATAGGCAGTGCGGAGGAGATGGTGAGATGGGGACACGAGCCCAAAGCTCTGGGGAAGGCACCAGGCTGGGGAGGGACAGCAGCACATTACTGCCCCCCACCCCTCCCGCATCCATCTGGGGGATGTCCTGAGATGTGCACCTCCGGGGGCAGCTCTTGTGCCATGGAAGCACAAACAAGCTTCGTCCATGCAGCAGAAGGCAGCGCCTTGCAGCCTGCTGGAGCCTGAGATGTGGGTGGGACAGATGCTAAAACCTCCTGACATTCAACACTCTCTTCCTTTAAAGGATTTCATGATGCGCTTCCAGGGCCCGGCAAACTGTTGGATCGGGCTGCACAGGGAAGAAGAGGACGCCCAGTGGACATGGAGCGATGGCACAGCCTTCACCAACTGGTCAGTCTGTCTGTCCAGCTGTCCCAGCTATGACTACCCACAGGCTCTCTTTGGGATGGGGACCTTCTCCTGGTGCCACAGCCATGGTTTCACATAGGCTGCTTGGCTCAGGCTTGGTGCTCCACCATGAGCCCTTTCTGCCCTTCCTTCCCCAGGAGAGGCAGCCCCAGCTTTTCTCAGTGCATCGGGGCAGCTTTCCCATTCTCCTCCCTCTTGGGCACAGGTTTGAGCTGCGAGGTGGAGGCCGATGTGCGTACCTGAACGGGGACAGGATCAGCTCATACCTGTGCCACCTACACAAGCACTGGGTCTGCAGCAGAGCTGACCACTACGTCCTCTGGAAGCAAAAGGCGCACCCACAATGAGAGACCCCACCACCGTGTCAGGACCCGGTCAGCCATGTGACAGGTAGGTCGTGTTTTTGCAGTGGAAATTTCCAGTATTTCTGAAGGTATTGTAGTTGCTTTTCACAGAAAAAGCTGCTGAACAGAGTAAAGTTGAGACTGGGGCATTCCGATCTGGGTAGAATTGGCACAGGCACCAGGTAAGGAAATTCTATAGGGTAGGGGAGAGCCAAGCACAGGACAGAAGGAGTGTGCAGATTGTTGAAAATGTTGTCCTCCTATCTCCTTAAAAAGTACAGAAAATACCCAAAGACAATGGGTTGCTAACAGACGTTGTATGGAAACATAATGGAGCAACAGCTTCGGACCATTGTGAGCCTGAGATGCTCAACCAATGAGTGCCAGGAGAGGCTTTGCCTGTGTCGGACCCAGGGGAGATAACGGAGTGGATTTCACTGATCAGGAGCGCAATTTCTGCCTTGGCAGTAGGGGGCGTGCGCCCGTTGTTGCAATCATGGACAAACTGCTCTTCACAGAGATCTCGGCCTGATTCGAAATTGTAGACCCGGAGCGTGTTTCTCACAAAGCTGCAAACATCAGCCCGAGCTCCAAGGTGGGCGAGGAGGGCCCAGGGAGCAAAGGGCTTCACCGTGGTGCTGGGCATAAGAGACATAACACTGCTTTCTGTGTGTGCTGCTGCATGCAGGACAGCCGGCATTGCAGTGGTGAGTAAAACTGGCTTTGATCAGAGATAGTGTCCTGATCAACTACTTGTTTATCACCAACGGATGTGGGTTCTGCTCTCCTCCTGTAACTGCTCAGAGCCGAGCACAGCTGTGTGAGCTGGGCTCTGTACTGCGAAGGACCTCCCACCAACCGTCTGAACCAACCGCTGCTGTTTCCAGCAGGAAATTAGAAAGATGCAGCATGACCACAGGAACGTTCTGTCAGCGTGGTTTGGCTTCCCCAGACAGATCCTCTGCCTGCACACGCTGTTCAGCTGAATGGTACCAACACCATCTTTGGCTTCTCACGTCTTCACATTTCACACTGCACTGAACTCCTTCCTGCTCCTCTCTCTTTCCTTCTTTCCTTCTTTCCACTCCCCTTTCTCTCTCCTTTTTCTCCCCCCTTTCTAATCCTCCCGAGCCCTTCCTTCAGTCCTTTCTTCTATCCCCCCCATCCTAACTGTCCACCCCACAGCAGTCTGTGCAAATACCAATACTGAAGCACAAGGTTTCCACGCCTGCAGAGGGAGAACGACTGAACCATTTCTCAGAGCACAAAGCAGCACCAGAACCCACAGCACACCAGAGGAGAAGGATCCCAACAAGGTAAGGCTGGGGATGGGGAGCAAAAGATTGGAATGGGAGGAAAAAAGAGAAACAAAAAAAGGAAAACCACTTCTACGAACATCTGCCCTCCAGTTCTGACCCCCAGCTCCCAGAAGAGGATGTACAGATATTGCTGCTGGAGTCCAATACTTCCACACCCGCTATGGGAGAAGGAGACCAACAGGAAACATTTTCAGAGCACCAAGCAGCACCAGAGCCCCTTGGGCAGAGTGGAGGACACCAATGGGGTAATGGTGGGGACTGAGCAGGAAGGAGAGCATGGGGGGGAACAGGAGTAGAAGGATGTGCCCCCACCCGCTCGCTGCTTCCCAGGTTCCTGGTGCCATGGGATGGGAAGAAGGAGATCCTGTGTGCAGCTCATTGCCGTGCATGCAGCGCTGGGAGCACTCATCCTCATGCTGGTGGTGCTGGTGATATCGACCGGTGAGTGCCACCAAGCGTCCCCACGGTGAGAGGATGCCTCAGGTTTGGGTACAGAGCAGGGAATTGGGGTTTCCAGCACATGGATGCGCTCCCCAAGCACAGCCCTGCTCCCACGTGCTCTGGGGCAGCCACGTGGTGCCCTAGACCACGCTCTGCTCAACTTTTCTAACCGCCCCCGGGCTGCACTGTGACGTGCTGCGGCCTCATCTCCCACCACGGTTGGAGGGAGGTGAGAGAAATGCAGATGTCCTGCTCCTTGCCCCACATTTGTTCAATTCCTCATTTTCAGTGTGTCGGCGGGCCCCCATCCCACCTTTCTCAGCCTTTGGCCACGCATGCCCCAACGCCTGGGTCGGATTCCAGGGGAAATGCTATTATTTATCAAAGGAGGAGAATGATTGGAACAGCAGCAGGGAGCACTGCAGTGCCCACGGAGCTTCCCTGGCCACCATAGGCAGTGCGGAGGAGATGGTGAGATGGGGACATGAGCCCAAAGCTCTGGGGAAGGCACCAGGCTGGGGAGACGTTACTGCCCCCCACCCCTCCCGCATCCATCTGGGGGACATCCCGAGATGTGCACCTCCGGGGGCAGCTCTTGTGCCATGGAAGCCCAAACAAGCTTCTTCCATGCAGCAGAACGCAGCACCTTGCAGCCTGCTGGAGCCTGAGATGTGGGTGGGACAGATGCTAAAACCTCCTGACATTCAACACTCTCTTCCTTTAAAGGATTTCATGATGCGCTTCCAGGGCCCGGCAAACTGTTGGATCGGGCTGCACAGGGAAGAAGAGGACGCCCAGTGGACATGGAGCGATGGCACAGCCTTCACCAACTGGTCAGTCTGTCTGTCCAGCTGTCCAGGCCATGACTTCCCACAGGCTCTCTTTGGGATGGGGACCTTCTCCTGGTGCCACAGCCGAGGTTTACCGTGGCCCGCCAGGCTCAGGCTTGGTGCTCCACCATGAGCCCTTTCTGTCCTTCCTTCCCCAGGAGAGGCAGCCCCAGCTTTTCTCAGCAGATTGGGGCACCTTTCCCATTCTCCTCCCTCTTGGGCACAGGTTTGAGCTGCGAGGTGGAGGCCGATGTGCGTACCTGAACGGGGACAGGATCAGCTCATCCCTGTGCCACCTACACAAGCACTGGGTCTGCAGCAGAGCTGACCACTATGTCCTCTGGAAGCAAAAGGCGCACCCACAATGAGAGACCCCACCACCGTGTCAGGACATGGTCAGCCATGTGACAGGTAGGTCGTGTTTTTGCAGTGGAAATTTCCAGTATTTCTGAAGGTATTGTAGTTGCTTTTCACAGAAAAAGCTGCTGAACAGAGTAAAGTTGAGACTGGGGCATTCCGATCTGGGTAGAATTGGCACAGGCACCAGGTAAGGAAATTCTATAGGGTAGGGGAGAGCCAAGCACAGGACAGAAGGAGTGTGCAGATTGTTGAAAATGTTGTCCTCCTATCTCCTTAAAAGGTACAGAAAATACCCAAAGACAATGGGTTGCTAACAGACGTTGTATGGAAACATAATGGAGCAACAGCTTCGGACCATTGTGAGCCTGAGATGCTCAACCAATGAGTGCCAGGAGAGGCTTTGCCTGTGTCGGACCCAGGGGAGATAACGGAGTGGATTTCACTGATCAGGAGCGCAATTTCTGCCTTGGCAGTAGGGGGCGTGCGCCCGTTGTTGCAATCATGGACAAACTGCTCTTCACAGAGATCTCGGCCTGATTCGAAATTGTAGACCTGGAGCGTGTTTCTCACAAAGCTGCAAACATCAGCCCGAGCTCCAAGGTGGGCGAGGAGGGCCCAGGGAGCAAAGGGCTTCACCGTGGTGCTGGGCATAAAAGACCTAACGCTGCTTTCTGAGTGTGCTGCTGCATGCGGGACAGCCGGCATTGCAGTGGTGAATAAAGCCTGCTTCGATCAGAGATAGTGTCTGGATCAATTCCTTGGGTATAACCAACAGGTGCGGGTTCTCCTTTCCCCCCATGATGGCTCAGAGCCAAGCACAGCTGTGTGGGTTGGGCTCTGTACTGCGAAGGACCTCCCACAAACCGTCTGAACCAACCGCTGCTGTTTCCAGCGGGCAATTAGAAAGATACAGCATGACCACAGGAACGTTCTGTCAGCGTGGTTTGGCTTCCCCAGACAGATCCTCTGCCTGCACACGCTGCTCAGCTGAATGGTACCAACACCATCTTCTCATGTCTTCACATTTGACACTGCACTGAACTCCTTCCTGCTTCTCTTGCTCCTCCATCTTGCCTTCTTTCCACTTTCCTCTCCCCGTTCTCTCTCCTTTTTCTCCACCCTTTCTAATCCTCCCGAGCCCCTCCTTCAGTCCTTCCTTCTATCCCCCCCCCATCCTAACTGTCCTCCCCACAGCAGTCTGTGCAAATACCAGTACTGAAGCACAAGGTTTCCACGCCTGCAGAGGGAGAATGACTGAACCATTTCTCAGAGCACAAAGCAGCACCAGAACCCCCAGCACACCAGAGGAGAAGGATCCCAACAGGGTAAGGCTGGGGATGGAGAGCAAAAGAGTGGAATGGGTGGAAAAAAGGGAAACATAAAGAGGAAAACCACTTCTACCAACATCTGCCCTCCAGTTCTGACCCCCAGCTCCCAGAAGAGGATGTGCAGATATCGCTGCTGGAGTCCAATACTTCCACACCCGCTATGGGAGAAGGAGACCAACAGGAAACATTTTCAGAGCACAAAGCAGTAACAGAGCCCCTTGGGCAGAGTGGAGAAGGAGACCAATGGGGTAATGGTGGGGACTGAGCAGGAAGGAGAGCATGGGGGAGAACAGGAGTAGAAGGGCGTGTCCCCACCCGCTCGCTGCTTCCCAGGTTCCTGGTGCCATGTGACAGGAAGGAGGAGATCCCGTGTGCAGCTCATTGCTGCGTGTGCAGCACTGGGAGCCCTCATCCTCGTGCTGCTGGTGATATCGACCGGTGAGTGGCAAGAAGTATCCCCACGGTGAGAGGGTGCCTCAGGTTTGGGTACAGAGCAGGGATTTGGGGTTTCCAGCACATGGATGCGCTCCCCAAGCACAGCCCTGCTCCCACGTGCTCTGGGGCAGCCATTCGGTGCCCTGCACCACACTCTGCTCAACCTTCCCAACCTCTGCAACCGCACCCGGGGCTGCAGCACGTCACAGTGCAGCCCATCCCCCACCTCTGTTGGAGGGAGGTGAGAGAAATGCAGATTTCCTGCCCTTTGCCTCACATTTGTCCAATTCCTCATTTCAGCATGTCGGCAGGTCCCTGTGCCACCTTTCCCAGACTTTGCCCATGTGTGCCCCAACGCCTGGGTCGGATTCCAGGGGAAATGCTATTATTTTTCCAAGGAGGAGAATGATTGGAACAGCAGCAGGGAGCACTGCAATGCCCACGGAGCTTCCCTGGCCACCATAGGCAGTGCGGAGGAGATGGTGAGATGGGGACACGAGCCCAAAGCTCTGGGAAGGTACCAGGCTGGGGAGGGACAGCAGCACATTACTGCCCCTAACCCCTCCCTCATCCATCTGGGGGACATCCCGAGATGTGCACCTCTGGGGGCAGCTCTTGTGCCATGGAAGCACAAACAAGCTTCTTCCATGCAGCAGAATGCAGCGCCTTGCAGCCTGCTGGAGCCTGAGATGTGGGTGGGACAGATGCTGAAACCTCCTGACATTCAACACTCTCTTCCTTTAAAGGATTTCATGATGCGCTTCCAGGGCCCGGCAAACTGTTGGATCGGGCTGCACAGGGAAGAAGAGGATGCCCAGTGGACGTGGAGCGATGGCACAGCCTTCACCAACTGGTCAGTCTGTCTGTCCAGCTGTCCAGGCCATGACTTCCCATGGGCTCTCTTTGAGATGGGGACCTTCTCCTGGTGCCACAGCCATGGTTTCCCATAGGCTGCTTGGCTCAGCTTGTTGCTCCACCATGAGCCCTTTCTGCCCTTCCTTCCCCAGGAGAGGCAGCCCCAGCTTTTCTCAGCAGATTGGGGCACCTTTCCCATTCTCCTCCCTCTTGGGCACAGGTTTGAGCTGCGAGGTGGAGGCCGATGTGCGTACCTGAACAGGGACAGGATCAGCTCATCCCTGTGCCACCTACACAAGCACTGGGTCTGCAGCAGAGCTGACCACTATGTCCTCTGGAAGCAAAATGCACACCCACAATGAGAGACCCCACCACCGTGTCAGGACCCGGTCAGCCGTGTGGACAGGTAGGTTGTGTTTTTACAGCGGAAATTTCCAGTATCTCTGTATGTAGTGTAGGTGAAGTTGCTTTTCACAGAAAAAGCTGCTGAACAGAGTAAAGTTGAGACTGGGGCATTCCCTCCTGGGTAGAATTGGCACAGGCACCAGGTAAGGAAATTCTATAGGGTAGGGGAGAGCCTAGCACAGGACAGAAGGAGTGTGCAGACTGTTGGAAATGTTGTCCTCCTATCTCCTTAAAAAGTACAGAACATACACAAAGACAATGGGTTGCTAACAGACGTTGTATGGAAACATAATGCAGCAACAGCTTCGGATCACTGTGAGCCTGAGATGCTCAACCAATGAGTGCCAGGAGAGGCTTTGCCTGTGTTGGACCCAGGGGAGAAAACGGAGTGGATTTCACTGATCAGGAGCGCAATTTCTCCCTTGGCAGTAGGGGGCGTGCGCCCGTTGTTGCAATCATGGACAAACTGCTCTTCACAGAGATCTCGGCCTGAATCGAAATTGTAGACCTGGAGCGTGTTTCTCACAAAGCTGCAAACATCAGCCCGAGCTCCAAGGTGGGCGAGGAGGGCCCAGGGAGCAAAGGGCTTCACCGTGGTGCTGGGCATAAAAGACCTAACGCTGCTTTCTGTGTGTGCTGCTGCTTGCGGGACAGCCGGCATTGAAACCGTGAATAAATGTAGCATGTAGCATGACCACAGAAATGCTCTGTAGGTGTGGTTTGGCTTCCCCAGACAGATCCTCTGCCTGCACACGCTGCTCAGCTGAATGGTACCAACACCGCCTTTGGCTTCTCACGTCTTCACATTTCACACTGCACTGAGCTCCTTCCTGCTTCTCTTGCTCCTCTCTCTTTCCTTCCTTCCACTTTCCTCTCCCCGTTCTCTCTCCTTTTTCTCCCACCTTTCTAATCCTCCCGAGCCCCTCCTTCAGTCCTTTCTTCTATCCCCCCCATCCTAACTGTCCACCCCACAGCAGTCTGTGCAAACACCAATACTGAAGCACAAGGTTTCCACGCCTGCAGAGGGAGAACGACTGAACCATTTCTCAGAGCACAAAGCAGCACCAGAACCCCCAGCACACCAGAGGAGAAGGATCCCAACAAGGTAAGGCTGGGGATGGGGAACAAAAGAGTGGAATGGGTGGAAAAAAGAGAAACAAAAAGAGGAAAACCACTTCTACCAATGTCTGCCTTCCAGTTCTGATCCCCAGCTCCCAGAAGAGGATGTGCACATATTGGTGCTGGAGTCCAATACTTCCACACCCGCTATGGGAGAAGGAGACCAACAGGAAACATTTTTAGAGCACAAAGCAGCAACAGAGCCCCTTGGGCAGAGTGGGGAAAAACCCCAATGGGGTAATGGTGGGGACTGAGCAGGAAGGAGGGCATGGGGGGGAACAGGAGTAGAAGGGCGTGTCCCCACCCACTCTCTGCCCCCCAAGCTCCTGGTGCCATGGGGTGGGAAGGAGGAGATCCCGTGTGCAGCTCATTGCTGCGTGTGCAGCACTGGGAGCCCTCATCCTCGTGCTGGTGGTGATATCGACCGGTGAGTGCCACCAAGCATCCCCATGGTGAGGATGCCTCAGGTTTGGGTACAGAGCAGGGATTTGGGGTTTCCAGCACATGGATACGCTCCGCAAGCACAGCCCTGCTCCCATGTGCTCTGGGGCAGCCACGTGGTGCCCTACACCACACTCTGCTCAACCTTCCCAACCTCTGCAACCGCACCCGGGGCTGCAGCACGTCACAGTGCAGCCCATATCCCACCTCTGTTGGAGGGAGGTGAGAGAAATGCAGATTTCCCACCCTTTGCCCCACATTTGTCCAATTCCTCTTTTCAGTGTGTTGGCGGGCCCCCATCCCACCTTTCCCAGCCTTTGCCCACGTGTGCCCCAACGCCTGGGTCGGATTCCAGGGGAAATGCTATTATTTATCGAAGGAGGAGAATGATTGGAACAGCAGCAGGGAGCACTGCAATGCCCACGGAGCTTCCCTGGCCACCATAGGCAGTGCGGAGGAGATGGTGAGATGGGGACATGAGCCCAAAGCTCTGGGGAAGGCACCAGGCTGGGGAGGGACAGCAGCACGTTACTGCCCCACCCCCTCCCGCATCCACCTGGGGGACATCCCGAGATGTGCACCTCCGGGGGCAGCTCTTGTGCCATGGAAGCACAAACAAGCTTCTTCCATGCAGCAGAATGCAGCGCCTTGCAGCCTGCTGGAGCCTGAGATGTGGGTGGGACAGATGCTAAAACCTCCTAACATTCAACACTCTCTTCCTTTAAAGGATTTCATGATGCGCTTCCAGGGCCTGGCAAACTGCAGGATTGGGCTTCACAGGGAAGAAGAGGACGCCCAGTGGATGTGGAGCGATGTCACAGCCTTCACCAACTGGTCAGTCTGTCTGTCCAGCTGCCACGACTTCCCACGGGCTCTCTTTGAGATGGGGATCTTCTCCTGGTGCCACAGCCGTGGTTTCGCATAGGCTGCTTGGCTCAGGCTTGGTGCTCCACCATGAGCCCTTTCCTGCCCTCCTTCCCCAGAAGAGGCAGCCCCAGCTTTTCTCAGCAGATTGGGGCACCTTTCCCATTCTCCTCCCTCTTGGGCACAGGTTTGAGCTGCGAGGTGGAGGCCGATGTGCGTACCTGAACGGGGACAGGATCAGCTCATCCCTGTGCCACCTACACAAGCACTGGGTCTGCAGCAGAGCTGACCACTACGTCCTCTGGAAGCAAAAGGTGCACCCACAATGAGAGATCCCATCACCACCAACCTTGTGCCAGTGCTGCTGTTGTATTACAGTGTATTATCTTGCAGCCCGATGTCCTTTCTAGTCAATTACTTTGTTTCTGTTCAGATCGTTGCTGCCGTGTTGTTTTTGGGCCCATCTCGCTATCCTTTTCCCTGTTCCCCTTTTCTGGGGTGCAGATCTGTGGGTCCCTCTGCCCTGCTACTCACGGAACCGGGCCGAACCAGCCCATAAACCACTGACATTGTGGATGAGGTGCTACGAGATGAGGCTGAGGAGCTCAGCGGTGGTGGTGGTGATAGGAGGACAGTTGGACGGGATGATCCTGTAGGTCCTTTCCAGCCCTGTGCCTCTATGATTCTGTCATCATTCTGAGCCAGTCTCTGTGTCCGGGCCGTATTGTTTCAGGCACGCTCTGACCTCACTGCACAGAGGTGCTCTCTGAAATGCACGCTGCATCTCTAGTGCTATTGGCTTCTTAAAGCCATTCTCCTCTGCAATTCCCTGCAGTTTACAAAGAACCATAGAATGGTTTGGGTTGGAAGGGACCTTTCAGACCATTCACTTCCATCCCCGGCTGGAGGCAGGGACACCTCCCACCACACCAGGCTGCTCACAGGGCGGGGGCATCCACAACCTGCTCCACTGTCTAAATCCACCCTCTTCCACTCTAAAGCCATTTCCCCTCCTCCTGTCGCTCCACGCCCTTACAAAACAGCCCCATCCCAGCTTTCCTGGAGGCCCCCTTCAGGTACAGCCCATGACTTCGGGTACGCTTAGCTGGGCAGCAATGGAAGCTGCTGGCAGCTCACCCAGTGCCTCCGTGCAGAAGAGGCCTCTGCACAGCCACAACCTTCCCGGGATCTGCACTGGCCAATACCTTCAGGGAGTCACACGCCTTCGGGACTCCTTCGATTTCTTTCTCTGCCCATCCTGCCAAGCCGCTGCCCATCGTAAAGACGCGGAGTTTGCAGTAAGCAAAGCGTGCTCTATTGCAGCCGCTGCCATCGCTTCCCGCAGCGCTGTGGGACGGGACGGGACGGGAGTGCTGCCCCAGGCACGGAAGCACCGCCATTCTTTCTCCATCAGCCCCCTCCCCTTCCACGCCCGTCCACACTGCGCTTCCGCTCCAGGCCGGATGTGATGTCATCACCGGGCGCCGCGGCGGGCCGTGAAGGCGTCCCACAGCGGAGCGCCGGGCTCGTTCCCCGCCGTGTCCCTGCGCTTCCTGCGCTGCTTCACGGCCTGCGGACGCACCGGGCCGCGTTTCCCGCGGTTGCTGCCCGCTGTCCCCGTGGGCGAAGCGCCGCCCGGCCGACGGCTGAGATCCTCTCCCGTGTCTCGCGGTTCCCGCGGGACGGTCGCCGTTTGCCGTCGGCCGCCTCGGCCTCTTCGTGCCCCAATGGGAGCTGCCGAGTCCCGGCTTGACCCAGCGATGGAGCACCTGGGAAAGGAGCGGGCAGCCCTGGCGGCACAGCTGGAGGCGGTGCAGCGGTGTGAGCGGGAGGGGCGGAGCCTGCCCGCACTGCTCTGAGACCTCATGGAAGGGCTGAGAGCGGCTGGGAAGGCTCTGTGCGTGGAGATCCCTCCCTGGGGGGTATCTCCCCGTGAGCCGAGATGTTCGCAGACCGCTGAGCGTTCCTTTCCTGTTTGTCCCTTTGCCATTCCTCTCCTGTATCGCCTTCCACCGTGCTTGTTCTTTCCCACTGTGACGGCCGCCCCAAAGCAGCACCGCCCCATAGCAGCACCGCCCCAAAGCAGCACCGTCCCAAAGCAGCACCGCCCCATAGCAGCACCGCCCCAAAGCCTCACCGCCCCATAGCAGCACCGCCCCAAAGCCTCACCGCCCCATAGCAGCACCGCCCCAAAGCCTCACCGCCCATAGCAGCACCGCCCCAAAGCCTCACTGCCCCATAGCAGCACCGCCAAAGCCTCACTGCCCCATAGCAGCACTGCCCATAGCATCACTGCCCCATAGCAGCACTGCCCCAAAGCCTCACTGCCCCGTAGCTGCACCACTCCATTGTGTCTCTACCCCATAACGTTGCCCAGTAGTGTCACTGCCCCATAGCATCGCTGCCTGCATGGGAAACTGCTGAGTCCCAGCCTGACCCTCTCATGGATCACCTGGGAAAGGACCGCTCAGCACTGGCAGCAGAGGTGAAGGCGATGCAGCTGTGCAGCAGGAAGGGTTTGAGCCTGGCTGCACTCCTCTTAGACCCCATAGAAGAGCTGACAGCCACATGGGTGAGGATTTCTGGTTGGGGATCCCTCCTTGGCGGAGTTTTCCCCTGCGATCGTGGGAGTGTTCTGAAAGGGGTGAGCAATCTGCTTCCCTTCCTCTATTGCACCTCCTGTCTGTGTGATGAAATTGACAGCAAACAAAACGCTTCAGTTTCTCTCTTGGGATACGGTATAGTTCGCTTCTTATTCTTTCTTTGTTTCATACATGGGAAAGCAGGGTCAAACTCCCCCTGTTTTCCCAAAGTTTCCTGTGGTACAGAACTTCAGGATGTGTTTTTAGGGTCTTGATTGAAAAACAGCACAGAAGAGAAGGGGTTGGACTGGATGATCTTGTAGGTCTTCTCCAACCCTGGTCATTCTATGATTCTATTCAAGTGATCAGCAGGACATTGGAGAGGTGATTTTGTCTTTATTTTCCTGGCTGTAAAATGCTGTTATTTGGCCCTCTCCCAGCACACACACAACGTGCACTTGAGGTCTCCCCGTGCCTGGACAAGAGTTACAGAATCATAGAATGGCCTTGAAGCTGAAGCTGAAGGGGTCCTTCAGGCCCATGTGGTTCCAGCCCCCTGCTGTGGGCTGTTTGTCCCCCACCAGATCAGGCTGCTCAGGTTCTCATCCAGCCTGTCCTGGGATGCTCCCGGAGGGGGGTTATCCACGGCTTCTCCTGGCAGCCTGTGCTGGGACCTCACCTTTGAGTAAAACATTACCCTCTTACATCTAACCTAAATTTCTCCACTTTTTGTGTAAAAAAAAGTCTCTGAGGAAGGGCTGTGCGTGGCAGGGAGCTTCACCGAGCCACGGGGCTGAAGCCTTGAGAAGTTTTGGGTGAACGTGGTGTAGAGCAAACAAAGGCGGTGACACGGCCTTTATTTGAGAAATAGGTGCTGTAGGGAAAGATATCAGAGAGAAATGAACTCACCCCTCCCAGTGAACAGTTTGGAGAAAGGGGTGAGCTGAGGAACGCAGCGTTCATCCTTGTGCTGCAGGAGGAAAGGGTGGGGGGAAAGGGAGCCTGCGCAGACTCAGACAGCACTGTGCTCCCAGAGGCATCACTGAGACAGAAAGGGTGGCTCCCAGCCCCCGTCCGCTCCAGGCAGGTCACGTGCTCATAGAATCATAGAATCCTAGAATCGCTAAGGTTGGAAAAGACCCACAGGACATCCAGTCCAACCATTTGCCCTACATCAATGGTTCTCGCTAAACCACGTCCCTCAACACAACGTCCAAACGCTCTTTAAACACTTCCAGGCTCGGTGACTCCACCGCCTCTCTGGGCAGCCCATTCCAGTGCCTGACCACCCTTTCAGAGAAGGAGTACTTTCCTAACGTCCAGCCTGAATCTTCCCGGTGCAGCTTGAAGCCATTCCCTCTAGTCCTATCACTGTCACCCGAGAGAAGAGGCTGACCCCCAGCTCACTACAACCTCCCTTCAGGTAGTTATAGAGAGCAATAAGGTCTCCCCTGAGCCTCCTCTTCTCTAGACTGAACAACCCCAGCTCCTACAGCCGCTTCTCATAAGGCCTGTGCTCCAGAGCCCTCACCAGCTTTGTTGCCCTCCTCTGGACACGCTCCAGGGCCTCGATGTCTTTCTTGCAGTGAAGGGCCCAAAACTGGACACAGTACTCGAGGTGCGGCCTCACCAGTGCTGAGTACAGGGGGATAATTACTTCCCTGTTTCCTGCTGGCCACACTGTTTCTGATACAAGCCAGGATGCCATTGGCCTTCTTGGCCCCCTGGGCACACTGCTGGCTCATGTTCAGTCTAGCGTCAATCAACACCCCAGGTCCATTTCCTCTACACAGTCTTCCAGCCACTCTGCCCCAAGCCTGTCGCGTTGCCTGGGGTTATTATGGCCAAAGTGCAGGACCCGGCATTTGGTCTTGGTTGAATCCCATCCCATTGGCTTCAGCCCAGCTATCCAACCTATCCAGATCCCCTCTGTAAGGCTCGCTACCCTCAGGCAGATCAACACTTCCAGCTAGCTTGGTGTCATCTGCAAACTTACTGAGGGTGCACTCAATACCCTCATCCAGGTCACCAATAAAGATATTAAAGAGGACAGGCCCCAGCACCGACCCCCTGGGGAACACCACTCGTGACCGGTCGCCAGCTGGATTTAACTCCATTCACCACCACTCTCTGGGCCCGGCCCTCCAGCCAGTTCCTTACCCAGCGAAGATGTATCTGTCCAAGCCACGATCTGCCAGCTTCTGGAGGAGAATACTGTGCGAGACAGCGTCAAAGGCTTGCTGAAGTCTAGGTAGACCACATCAACAGCCTTTCCCTCATCCAGCAGACGGGTCACTGGATCATAGAAGGAGATCAGGTTGGTCAAGCAGGACCTGCCCTTCGTGAAACCCATGCTGGCTAGGCCTGATCCCCCGGTTGACCTGCATGTGCCACGTGATCTCCCTCAAGACAATCTGCTCCATAATCTTCCCCCGGCACCGAGGTCAGGCTAACAGGCCTGTAGTTCACCGGATCCTCCCTGCAGCCCTTCTTGTAGATGGGATTCACATTGGCAAGCCTCCAGACTTCTGGGACCTCACCCGTCAACAAGGAGCACTGATAAGATGATGGAAAGCGGCTCGGCTATCACCTCTGCCAGTTCTCTCAGCACCTCTCGGGTGAATCTCATCCGGTCCCATGGACTTGTGGCAGTCCAGTTGGAGTAGCAGGTCTCTAACTGTTACCTCCTGAATTGTGGGGGGTTTAGCAGAGCTGAGGTGATGCTTGTAGCCGCTGCCCTCGGGATCATTCCCTGTCGGGTGGGGATCAATGGTGATCCTTCCCACCCTTGGGGTCTCTGTGCCTCTCTGCACCCAACCTATCCTTGCTGGGAGGAGCGTTCCGCGTGCCCCACACTGGTGGTGCTCCCATCGCGGCCCTCGACCGCGCTCTGGCGGACGGCTCCTTCCCTTCTTCCCTTCATTCCCGGGGTCGCCACAGGGACCCGCTCGTCCCCTCCTGTCCCTCCGAACTTTCGCTTTCACTTTTGACAACCCTCACGAGCGAGATCTGCCTGGCGCCCGGTGACGTCACCCGCGCTCACGGACTCCATTGGCCGGGAGGAGCGGAGGTACCATTTATGAAGCTGTGCGGAGCCTGGGGTCTCCGCAGAGCGGAGCGGTGCGATGGGTCCGAGCGAGGTGGTGGTGCTGGGGCTGCGGCTGCGGCTGCGGGCGGCTGCGGCTGCGGCTGCGGCTGCGGCTGCGGCTGCGGCTGCGGCTGCGGCTGCGGCTGCGGCTGCTGCTGCTGCTGCTGCTGCTGCTGCTGCTGCTGCTGCTGCTGCTGCTGCTGCTGCTGCTGCTTGGCGCCCTGGGCGCGGCGGTGTGCGGTGTGTACTGCGGGATCGGGCTGCCCCCGGCACCGGGACCCGCGGCTCCCCGCTCCCCGACGCCGGGGCTGCGTCCGCGGGACCCCCACCCGCGGCTCACGGCTCTGTCGCCGTCTGTCCCCGCAGGGTTGCACTCCCTGCGCTACTTCCTGACCGGGATTACGAATCCCGGCCCCGGGATGCCGCGGTTCGTGATCGTCGGGTACGTGGACGACAAAATCTTCGGTATCTACGACAGTAAGAGCAGGACTGCACAGCCCATCGTGGAGATGCTGCCGCAGGAGGACCAGGAGCACTGGGCTGTGCAGACCCAGAAGGCCCAGGGCGGTGAGCGGGATTTTGACTGGTTCCTGAGCAGGCTGCCGGAACGCTACAACAAAAGTAAAGGTGAGCGTGGGGGAAGCTGCAGCGCGATGCGTCTGGGACAGGAGCTCTGTGTGCCGAGGGTGTCCGCCAGCCCCACTGATGTCTGGCCGTGCCCCACGCCCAGCTGTGCTGGGCCGTCCATGTGTGGTGGCACTGTCCCTGGCTGCCCTGCTCCTGCGCCCACCCACCCCACCCCAGACCCATGGCACTCACGGTGCCCCACAGCCCAAGAAGCCTCTCACCTATCACTCTGGCTGTGCCTCAGGGTCTCACACGATGCAGATGATGATCGGCTGTGACATCCTGGAGGACGGCAGCATCCGAGGGTACGATCAGTATGCATTTGATGGAGAGAGACTTTCTCGCCTTTGATATGGACACGATGACGTTCACTGCGGCGGATCCGGTGGCAGAAATCACCAAGAGGAGATGGGAGGAGGAAGGGACGTATGCTGAGAGATGGAAGCATGAGCTGGGGACTGTCTGCGTTCAGAACTTGAGGAGATACCTGGAGCATGGGAAGGCGGCAGTGAAAAGGAGAGGTGAGGATGGGAGGGGGACTTGGGGCTGGGCTGGGTGTGGGGCAGGGGCTCAGTGTGTGGAGCTCAGCCCGGCCCACAACGTCACCAATCGGCAGAGCGGCCCAAGGTGCGAGTGTGGGGGAAGGAGGCCGACGGGATCCTGACCTTGTCCTGCCACGCTCACGGCTTCTACCCGCGGCCCATTGCCATCAGCTGGATGAAGGACGGCATGGTCCGGGACCAGGAGACTCGCTGGGGGGGCATTGTGCCCAATAGGGATGGCACCTACCACGCCTCGGCTGCCATTGATGTGCTGCCGGAGGACAGGGACAACTACCGGTGCCGCGTGGAGCACGCCAGCCTGCCCCAGCCTGGTCTCTTCTCATGGGGTGAGCTAGCAGCGTGGGGCATGGGGGTGGGATTTGGGGGCCGCCCCTTCCTTTCCTGACAACGGCGCTCTCCTCCAGAGCCTGCCCAACCTGATCCCCGTGTGGGCTGGGGCAGTCGTCACCATTGTGTTGTCATCGCTGCTGTCGTTGGATTGGAGGTGTGGAAGAGAAAGTCAGGTAAAAGCAGAGAGCTGGGGGGAGAAAGCGGGAACTGCAGGTGGGGCTGAACCCCCTTGGGAATGCCCATGGTCTGACATGAGCCCAGTGCTGACACTTCTTTCTGTCTGCAGGGAAGGAGAAGAAGGATTACGAAGCAGCAGCAGGTGAATGCCAAGGGCAGAACTGTCCCCTGCCAGTGCTTGGGGTCAGGGCACTCTGGGGCCCCTCGTTGCTTTTGGGGTCACAGTGGTGGTGGTGGCATGATGCTCCATGCCCCACAGCGAGCACAGAGACAGGGCTCACTGCTCTCCCTCCCTTGCAGGCCACGACGGAGAATCCAGCGGCTCGGCCACAGCTTTAGTGTGGAACGGGGGCTCAGGAGGGGTCCCTGTGGTTGGAGCGGTCCCAGTTCCCTGCGCTCCCCCGTTGGGCCCACGGCCGGGGCAATACTGGGCCCAGCCCTCCCTGGAGAACCCCCGGGTGGTGAGTCAGGATGGGATGTGGCCCCACATGATACCATCTCTTCTCACCCGCACAGGAAGTGAACCTTCCATCTGAGTGCTGTGCTACTTCAGCCAGCCCTGCATGCATGTGTTTGGAGTTTGTGGGTGTGTGTATCTCTGTTTGCTCAACTTCCTGCATCTCCTCGGGCTGACGCAGTGTGTGCTCCCCTGCTCACACACTGTTTCCAACAGTTAGCACATGGGTTCTGCCCTGTGCTAGGCGCTCTCCTACCATGTAGGATTATCTTAGCTGGTGCCTGTGCCAATTGTACCCAGGTCAGAACGCCCCGGTCTCAACTTTGTTCAGCTGCTTTCTTTGTGAAAAGCAGCTCTCAGCGCTGTGCTCATTGTAGTCAGCCATTAGCTTCAAAACCTTGTTGGGCAGCTCATGCCTTGGATGGATGCTGCTGACCAGGCTTTGAGCCAAGCTGGCATGGTTTTGTAATTTTGCCATTGGTATTCCACATCATAGCATCATGGACAGCCCGGGTAATTACAGGGTTAATAGTCCGGTTCTGTGGACTGACAACGATCCAGATACCTGCTTCTCGAAAGAGAAGAAGAACTGCGTATCCCAGAGGACCTCACGGTCAGAGAGGGAAGATACGGCACTGAAATCACGGGATATGAGTTGCGTGATCAGGCTCACACTCTCTCTCCGGCAGCCATGCAGAGTGCTGGGTGTGCTTCCGAGCTGTGCACCTTCATTCAAGCAGAGCTTTCGGTTTTGGAAGCTGTCTCTTATTTTAAATGATTTATAACCCGTACTTTCAATTTGATTGTATTATATTGTGTTATCTTGCATTCCAATATCACGGTTAGTAAAATAATGTTTCCACCTGAGATTGTTGCCACTGCTCTGTTCTTTTTCCCTCTCTGAGCCCAGCTCCCATTCCCCTGTCCCCTTTCCCTTCCCATTCTTGGGTGCCAGGGGGCCCACAGGCCCACGGCCCTCCTGTCACGGGCATAGACTTATCTAGATTGAGCTAGATAAGTCCGTGACAGCTTTTGGTGGAGAATGCGGGCAATCTGAAGCTTTTAACGCTAACAGAGAAAAGAAAGGATTTCTTTAAGCCGGAGACTGCCAGACTGCAAGGCATTGCTAGTGTGTGACCTTCATAGATGAGATTATAGTCTGGGCAGTCTGCCGAACTCCGGACACTGTACCCAGTAGTTGTTGTTGTTGTTGTTTTTCCCCCATTTTAGCAGCTACCAGCTATGAGTCTGCTCTTTATTGCAGGAGCGTTGTATAAGGGATTAAGGACAATCATGATCTTGGGATATTATTGGCCTATAATTAACATCATGATTTCGTGCTGTGGAATTGTGTTCATGTATAACCAAATAAGGGCCCTGATGGAGACACCTGCCTGGTACCTTTATGCAATGTGGTATCATTTTAAGTTTGACACTTTCAAACCAGTTTCCAGGCTTTCTTCTCAGTTTGTCACGTGTTTTTCAACTGCCGAGCTGGAGCTCATACTCTTGTGCATGTTATCAATCTCCTTGAATGTTTTCTTCTCCATTTGTGTTATGTGGAAGAAGTCTCCTCCAAAACCAGAGAATGCTGACTGGCAGGGAATATGGAGAGGTTTAGGAGAAATCTTAGAAGCGTGGGGACCCAATGTCATGGCACTCCACTCTTGAACACCTGTGGGATCCCAGGAAACGAAGCCAGTATTTGAGTCAGGGATGGTGTGGCTCAGATAGATCGAAGGAGGTACGGCTTATTTGGGGCTTGGCTTGTGCTTACCGTGCTCTATGTAATACTCTTCTGGAGAGAGAGAGTTTCCAAGCAGAGGTTGAAGCCAAAGGGGGAAATCTCCAAGTCGAATCTGATCAGTCACAGGAGACACCAGTAGCAGTGTCAGCTGCCCCTGTGGAAGGCAAGAAATGGAAGTGGGTGTCCACGCGTCTGGAATGGAAAAAAGAAGCAGCAGCTGCGGAGGAGGAGGTAGAGGAAGATCCAGGCCAGGGGGCCTCCTCAGAGCCACGAAAGGCAAAAGCAAAACCAAGAGACACGGAGAGGCGAGTGATGAAGAGGAAGTCTCTATTTCTGTTTGCCGACCTCTGAAGATGACTGAAATCCAAGGCTCAAGGAAAGAGTTTACACGGCATCCGAACAAAACCCTTGTCACCTGGTTGCTTCGCTGTTGGGATGGCGAGGCCGGTAGCTTGTCTCTGGATGGTAACGAAGCCCGCCAACTCGGAGGCATTGCCAAAGACTCATCTATTGACAGAAGGATTAGTAGATGTTTGGATGGAGCCACCACCCTCTGGGAACGAATGTTAGTAGCCGTCAGGGAAAGACATCCCGTCAGAGACAGTCTGAAGCCTGTGATGTAGAAGTGGGATACAGCTGAAAAAGGTATCCAGTATTTGAGGGAAATAGCTGTGGTGGGAATGGTGTATGACCCTAATTTTGCTCCTAACGATCCACGCCAAGGTCATGATCTGCAGAGAGTGAGAACAATGCCTGATATATGGCAGAAACTCACAAGAACAGCACCAGATCTACCCCCAACACACGCTTCCATTTCAGCCATCTCAGAATTAGCAAACAGACTGGATGAAGTACAAGAACAAGTGTCCTGTTGATTAATCATGACGAACCGTGTAGAAGTATCAGAAACATTTGATGAAGATCAGGATAAGCAAAGGGGCCTAATGAAAGAACTGATCAAGCTAATGAAAATCCACTTAGTTAAAGGGGATGGACCCTTCTCCTCACCCGCATCATCAAAAATCTCAGCTACTGAAGGCAAATTCTTTCCTGCTCAAATGAGGAACATTGTAGGATTGCATTGCGTATTGCCTTGTGGCGTTACCTCAGTGACCACAGAGAAGACATGAGGAAGTGGCATGACCACACTACTCCTGTACTGTGAGCACGGGTGAGAGCATTACAGAACTAATCAACCAGCGGTGTAGTTGCTCCAGTTACCACAGGTAATGAATAGAGGGGCCCTGCCCTCAGTCAGGGAGGGAGAGGATAACAGAGTTTATTGGACTGCGCAGATCCGATGGCCTGGCACATCAGAACCACAGAAATATAAGGCTCTGGTGGATACCGGTGCACAGTCCACTCCAATGCCCTCAAGTCATGAAGGGACAGAATCAATCCATATTTCTGGAGTGGCTGGGGGCTCTCAAGAACTGACTGTGTTGGAGGCCGAAATAAGCCTCACTGGTAAAGGCTGGCAAAAACACCCTATTGTGACTGGCCCAGGGGCTCCATGCACGCTGGGTATCGATTCCCTCAGAAGGGGGCATTTCAAGGATCCCAAGGGTATCGATGGGCCTTTGGAATAGCTGCTGTAGATACAGACAACATTCAGCAGCTGTCTGTTTTGCCTGGCCTGTCAGAAGATCCGTCTGTTGTGGGGTTGCTGCGAGTAAAAGAGCAGCAGGTACCGATTGCCACAAAAGCAGTGCACAGACGGCAGCACTGCACCAACAGGGACTCCTTGCTCCCCATTCATATGTTGCTTTGTCAGCTAGAGAGTCAAGGACTGATCAGCAGAACGCACTCGCCTTTTAACAGCCCCATATGGCCAGTGCGTAAAGCCAGTGGAGAACGGAGGCTGACGTAGACTACTGTGGCCTGAATGAAGTCACACCCCCACTGAGTGCTGCTGTGCCAGACATGTTAGAACTGCAATATGAACTGGAGTCAAAAGCAGCCAAGTGGTATATGCCACCAGTGACATTGCTAATGCCTTCTTTTCCATTCCTCTGGCCACAGAATGCAGGCCGCAATTTGCCTTCAGCTGGAGGGGCGCTCAGTCTACTTGGAACCGTTTGCCCCAGGGGTGGTAACACAGCCCAACCATTTGCCATGGGTTAATCCAAACTGTACTGGAACAGACAGTGCTCCTGAGTGCCTGCAGTACATTGACAGCATCCTTCTGTGGGGCGATACAGCAGAGAACGCTTTTTGAGAAAGGAGAGCAAATAACCCAGACCCTTCTGCAAGCTGGTTTTGCTATCAAGCGAAGCAAAGTGAAAGGACCTGCCCAGGAGAGTCGGTTCCTAGTTAGAAAGTGGCAAGATGGGCGCCGTCACATCCCAGCAGATGTGATGGACAAAATCACTGCCGTGTCTCCGCCCATCAGTAAGAAAGAGACACAATCTTTTCTGGGTGTGGTGGGCTTTTGGAGAATGCGCGTTCCAAAGTATAGCCTGTAGGAGAGTGGCTCAGGGAGCAAGGAGTTGTGAGCTTGAGTGCTATGTGCACAACCCAGGCTGTGAGACCTTGAAGCTGTCAAAGCAGGAAGACTAACTGAGGCTTCAGTTAAGATAAGGGGGTAGCTAGCCTGGGAAGAGATCAAGACAGTGGAATGCGAAGAACAGTGAAAAGTACCGTGTGATGATTAATGCTGTACCAATAGCTAGCAAGCAAGACACGTGATTTCTGTGTGCTAACCAATTATAAGTTGCCGTGTGTACCCTGTATTTCTGTATAAGTATGAGCTGATTCGGGCAATAAAGGATTAGAGGAGTTTCCACCAGTACTTCTGTGAAGACGCGTGGATTCATTCAGGCCGCCTTCCTTGAAGTGGCGCCCGAACAGGGACCCGGGAAAGCCGCACAAGTTGCCACAGCGGTTCGACGTGGAGGCAGCGGGATGCTCGAGAGTTGCCACAGTGGTTTGACACGGAAGGCAACGAGAGCGGGGAAGGATGCAGCGGGTAAGCTCCATGCCGAGAAGGCGGCAGCTCAGAGCGTTGTGTGCTGGACACACGTCGAATTAGACCCGCGGTGGGGTGAGTGCCGTGTGCCGGGATGGGCGGCCACTCGGGTAGGAAGATTGCGCAGCTTCCTCCTCCGCCACTTGCTGCTAGCATGGATGTGGAATTTGCAGCAGCACTGACACTGCTTCTCAGTATCCTCGCTAAGCGAGGGGAGACAGTGAAGGACAAAGACCTAGCTAAGCTAGTAACGTGGGCTCGAGAACAGAGGTTCTTGAAGGCTCCTCCGCTCATTTTTGTAGTGGAAAAATGGTGCGAAATTGGGGACTGTATGTTTGACGGAGTCCTTCAGGGCAAGACGAAGGATGCTCCAGCCCTAGGTTCTACCTGGCGAATCATGATTAATACACTTAAGACTATGAGGATGGAGGCAAAAGTGGCTGCTGCTGCTACTCAACTTATAGCCACTCCTGCAGCAGTTCCAGCTTCAGCTACCACCAGCGTGTCCACACAGGAGAGAGACCCTACCAGTGCTCTGAGTGTGAGTAGAGCTTCAAAACCTCTTCCTACCTGATGTCCACCAGCAAATTTACACAGGAGAGAGACCCTACCTGTGCTGTGAGTGTGGGAAGAGCTTTAACAGCAGTTCTAAACTCAGCTCCCACAAGCACATCCACAGAGGAGACAGTCCACAATAGTGCCCCGAGTTTGTGCGGAGCTCCACTTTCAGTTCCTGCCTCCTTAGCTACCCGCACACCCTCGCAGGAGACAGAGCCTGCGAGTGCCCCAGAGAGCGTACTCCTTCCCCTGACGGGTGGTGCGGTGCAGCCGGCAGGGGGCGCTCCCTGGAAACAAGATGTGTTCCAGCGTGTGTTAACTGCGAGCTACGCTGTGAGCCCAGCAGGGAAGGGTGCGTGTGGCTGAGAGCAGGGAAATACAAACCCCGTCCGTGTTTGGGTACCCGACCTCGGTTGCAGGACAGCTCCAACCCCTCCTGTTCGCCTCCTTACTCTGGTTATCACTGATGGAAATTCCTTTTGGAGAATTGCTGTTTGGTGGCATTTCACTGCTGCTACCAAGTCAAGTTACAACAGCTGTAACACAGGGTGCTGGTCACTTTTTAAGAGCCATCTCTTAAGAGCACCGGAGAAGGCATTTTCAAACAGTTGGGAGTCAGGAAGCAGGGCCGAAGTCCAGCTCATCTGAGCAGCTTTTCTTCCTGAGTTTAGGTGGAAAGGCAGGTGAATGGACACTGGCAGCCAGATCAGGCCACATGGGGGAGCTACAGAAATGCTGTCTGCCATTCTGAGGGGAGTAATTATGCTATCAAAACTCAGTTGGAGCTGAAGCTGGGCAGCAGTGTTGGAGACATGGAAGGGCTTCTTTGTGTGACCAGCAAAAGGAGGACCGTGGATGATTTCGCTTCATTACTGGATGAGGTTGATCACCTCATAAACTGGGACATAGAACAGTAGAGTCACACAGTGCACTATTTTTTCACGTCTGTCTTGAACACTGGAGATGGGTGGTGGGACACCTGGAGCTCTGGGTTCAGGCCCACGACTGCACTGATGATAAACTCCCAGTGGGCTGTGGATGTGGGTGGGATTTGCTGCTCCAGTTGCATGCGTGTAAATCTATGGCCCATGGGGTTTATCCAGGGATCTTGGGAATTGCAAGATGTCCCAGTTGACTGGAAGCTGGCAAACATCTGAGTTTCCAGGCAGGACAAGAAGGAAGACCTTGTCAATTCCAGGCCTGCCAGTCTCCCTTTGGTGCCTGGCAAAATCACAGAGGTGGTCATTGTGAAAGTTACTGAAAAACCCTTAAAGACAGCACAGTCGTTGTTCTCAGTACAGGTTAGGGCTGACTTTCTGGAAAGGAGCTTTGAGGAGAAGGACCTGGATGTGGTGGTGGTCAGCAGGTTGGCCATGAGCCAGCAGCGTGCCCTCGTGGCCAGGGAATTCTGGGGTGCATTAAATGAGTGTGACCATCAGACTGAGGAAGGTGATCCTCCCCTTCTGCTCTGCCCTGGTGAGGCCACATCTGGACCACTGTGTTCAGTTCTGGGCTCCTCAGCACATGACAGGCAGGGAACTGCCGGAGAGAGACTAACAGGGGTCTGCAGAGGTGATTGAGGCCGGGAGGAACCCCGCTGTGAGGAAGAAGAGCAACAGGTTTGGGGGAATCACATTTCCTGGAGTGGTGAGCATGGGGCGCCCTGATACACTGTGAGATGAGGTCAGTGTGGCCATAGCCATCAGCACACCCTCCACTGCCCCATTCATTGCTCACCTTCTGCACTGCGCAGGGAGTAGAAGAGCCACAGTGCCAGGCAGACGAGCCTGACACCCAGACCTCCCCGCCCATGAGCAGCTTTGTCTGAGTTTCAGCTGGGATTGAACTGTTTTCTACAGTGTGTCTGGCATGATGTTATGTTTTGGTTCCAGGTGGAAAACAATGTCGCTAACACACTGATGTTTGTAGGTGCTGCTCAGCAGTGCTGTCCAGAGCCAAGGCCATTTGCAGCAAAGGAGCCATGCAGCTGGGAGGGTAGAAAACTAGGGCAGCTGACTGAAAGTGGCCAAAGGGATATTGCATGGCATATGAGATCAAGCAGAAGGAGTTTTGAAGGGGGTGGGAGTTCATTTTGCTCAGTCCCGCTGCTTGGGGCTAGCTGGGTGTTGTTCTGGGAGTAGTGAGCAATTGCTTGTGCATCACTTGTTTTATCCATTTGTTGTAGTTATTATCCTTTTCTCTATCTCAGTAAATAGTTTTATCTCAACCCTCTAGTTTGACTTTGTTTTGTTTGTTATTGTTTCCCCATCACACTGGGAATAGGGGAGAGTGAGCAAGAGCTGTGTGTTGCTGATCCACCTGCCAGGTTAAACCACCACGGGAGGGTCCCTTGGGAGTCATTCCTGAAGGGTAAAGGTGTCCAGGAAGGCTGGACACATCTCAAGAAGGAATTCTTAAAGGTTGAGGAAGGGGCCATGCCAGTGCACCACAGGATGGGCCAGTGGAGAAGGAGAGCGTTGTGGCTGATGAGGGAACTTTTGCTGAGACTCCGGGAGAAAAAGAGAGTTTATGTCCTGAGGAAGAAGGGAAGGGCAACACAGAGCATGGGATCAGGCCTCGCCAGCATGGGTTCGTGAAAGGCAGGTCCTGCTTGACCAACCTGATCTCCTGCTGTGATCGAGTGACCTGCCTGGTGGGTTATGGAAAGGCTGTTGTCGTTGCCTTCCTTGACTTCAGCAAAGCCTTTGACAATGTCTCCCACTGTATTCCCTTGGAGAAGCTGGCATCCCGTGGATTGCACGGTACACTCTTTGCTGGGTAAAGAACTGTCTGAATGGCCAGGCCCAGATAGTGGTGGTGAAAGGAGATAAATGCAGCTGGTGACCGGTCACCCTGGTGTGCCTCAGGGGTCAGTATTGGGTCCTGCCCTGTTTAATGTCTCTACTGACGATCTGGATGAGGGCATCGGGTGCATCATCAGAAAGTTTACAGATGACACCAAGTTAGGGGCAAGTGTCAACCTGCCTGAGGGTAGGAAGGCCCTGCAGAGGGACCTGGGCAGACTGTCCAATGGGCTGGGGCCATCGGGCTGAAGTTCACAAAGACCAAGTGCCAGGTCCTGCACTCTGGACACAACAACCCAGGCATCGCTACAGGCTGGGGGCAGAGAGGCTGGAAAGCTGAGCAGAGGAAACAAACCTGGGGGTTTGTCAATGATTTACGGGCTGGTTCGGCCCGGTTTGGTGCTTGCAGACCCAGACCCCGGGAAAAGGAAAGGGAGATATGGAAAAGGGGAGGGAGAACGCCTTCCTCTCAGCTGAGGCAGACGAGACATCAAGCCAGGCCAAGCAGAAGAGAAAGAAGGGAACGTCTCATGATGTGCAAACAGTTTTATCTTTACGTCTGAACAGCAAATGGAAACAGAATAACACAAAGTCCGCTGGGGTATGTAGATGTAGTTCTTCCCTTCTGAGAAGAGGACACCCAGATCTATCCATGATCCATGGAACTGGAGCATTAACTCTTTAACTCCCAGTGTGCCCAGGAGGACAAAAGGCCTATGGCATCCTGGCTTGTATCAGCAATAGTGCAGCCAGCAGGAGCAGGAGGTGATCGTCCCTCTGTACTCAGCACTGCTGAGGCCGCACCTCAAGTGCTGTGTTCAGTGTTGGGCCGCTCACAACAGTAAGGATGCTGAGGGCCTGGAATGGGTCCAGAGAAGGGCAATGGAGCCGTGAGGTCTGTAGTGTAAATCTTATGGAGAGCAGCTGAGGGAACGGGAAGTGTTGCGTGTGGAGAAGAGAATGAGGGGAGACCTCGTTGCTGTCTGCAACTCCCTGAAAGGAAGTTGTGGTGAGGTGGGATTTGGCCTCTTCTCTTGGGAGATAAGAAGTGGTGAAGTCACCGTGTCTGGAGATGTTTAAGGAAAGGATAGATGTAGTATTTGGTGACGTGTTTTGGTGGGGGATTGCCCTAGACCTTAGAGCATCTTTTCCAACATTAATGATTCTATGAACTCCATTGCCTCACCTTGCTGGGCTGTCCTTCCAACAAATGTCAGCATTCCAATCGTGAGAGCTGTCCCACCAGACACGTCAGAGAAGAAAAGGCAGCCGAGGTGCAGGTATCTCTAGAGGAGATCCCTGCTTGTTCCAAGCTGCAGGGTGAGGCCTGAAGTGGAGCTCTGCTTTTGGGAGTCACCAGGGACCAGGGTGCCTCCTCGCTGTTGTCTATGGTTGCAGTAGTATTGTTAAACCACCCATCTACCTCTGTCCAATACCACAAGGCCTTTTAACTGCTTTTTGCAGCTCAGCTGCCTGTCCTAAGAGATGATCCACCTTGTGCAGCTACTTGCCTTATCACTAGGAGGAGGTTCGAGGCAGTGGGTGAAATGGACTGCCTGAACCAAAATCTCCTCTTTTTACCAGTTCTGTCTGTGTGTATACAGACATGTCTGGGCATTTCCCTGGATGGGCACTGGATCTGGCCCTCATGTGAGTGTTCACCACCACAGTGTCAGAGATGAAGACATCCGTCACTTCTGGCTCTGCCCACACTAGTGAGATCACTATGAAGGGAAGACTGGGGGACTCAAGTGTATCTCCACAACTACCCTCTGGCCATCCCATAGCCTCCTCTTTGTCCCTCAATCAAACCCCGTCTCCCCCCATATTATCTCCATGGTTCCCAACGGTCACCTCATGGTAAGTCAGTGGTCAAATTGTGTCATGGTTTTGTAACTTCACTATTGGTATTCCACATCATAACATCATGGACAAAAGAGAAGAACTACGTATCCCAGAGGACCTCACGGTCAGAGAAGGAAGATACATCACGAAGATGCGTCATCTGGTTGCGCGCGGTTCTTCTTCACTTTTGTTTGCTGCCGGGAGAGGAGTGGGTGTGCTTTCCAAGCCGGGCGCCTTCATCAAGTAAGGCTTTCGGTTTCGGAAACTCTCTCACTCTCTCTCCCTCTCCCTCTCTATCGCTCTTTCGCTCTCTCCCTCATTCATTTGGTTTATTATCCTTACTCCCAATTAGATTGTATTGTATTGTGTCATCTTGTATCCCAACATCATAGTTAGTAAAATAAGTTCTCCTTCTTAGATTGTTGCCGCTGCTTCGTTTTTTTCTTGGGAAGCCAGGGGGGAGGAGGGCCCGCAAGCCTACTGCCCCCCTGTCACGGGCACAGATCTATCTAGGTAACTCCGTGACAAATGCTTCCACCCCTTATTCTACATCATTATATCATGCTTAATACATATACATAGAACACTGACTGCACTCCCCCAACATCAAATTCCCTTGTGGTACACATTGAACATCCCCATCTTTCTGCATCGCCCACCAAGTGGAGCCAGGTCCCTGGGCAAAAACAGTTCCACGGAGAGGTCTGCCCTTTCCAGAGGCTGGAAGGACCCGAACTGCTTTTCCCAACGTGCTCTTTCCATGTGCTACAGGGACCTTATCTTCCTCTACGGTATGTAGGGAGCTGGAATGGGTGGGACCATCACGATTGATAGATCCCCTGATGTTGACCAACCAGGTGGCTTCTGCCAGATGCTTCTCCCAGTGCTTCAATGTTCCACCGCCCGTTGCTTTCAGCATAGTTTTTAACAACCCATTGTATCGTTCAATCTTACCAGAAGCTGGTGCATGATAGGGGATATGATAAATCCATTCAATGCCATGTTCTTTGGCCCAAGTATTTCTAAGAGAATTTTTAAAATGAGTCCCATTATCTGATTCAATTCTTTCTGGGGTGCCGTGTCGCCACAGAACTTGTTTCTCCAGACCTAATATGGTGTTTCTGGCGGTAGCATGGGGTACTGCATATGTTTCAAGCCACCCAGTGGTCGCTTCCACCATGGTGAGCACATAACGCTTACCATTGCAGGATCGTGGCAAGGTGATATAGTCAATCTGCCACGCCTCCCCATATTTATACTTTTGCCATCGCCCTTCCCCCCAGAGAGGTTTCATCCTCTTGGCTTGTTTGATTATGGCGCATGTTTCACAGTCATGAATAACTTGTGCAATAGCATCCATAGTTAAGTCCACCCCTCGGTCTCTAGCCCACTTATACGTTGCATCTCTCCCTTGATGGCCCGAGGTCTCATGGGCCCACCGAGCTAGAAATAATTCACCCTTGTTCTGCCAGTCCAAGTCTATTTGAGCCACCTCAATTTTGGCAGCCTGATCTACCTGATGGTTTTTTTTCTGTCCTTCCGTAGCCCGACTCTTGGGCACATGAGCATCTACATGACACACCTTTACCACCATAGTCTTCATTCGGGCAGCAATGTCTTTCCACAGTTCAGCAGACCAAATAGGTTTACCTCTCCGTTGCCAGTTATTTTGCTCCCACTGCTGTAACCACCCCCATAAGGCATTCGCCACCATCCATGAATCAGTATAAAGATAAAGCACTGGCCACCCCTCCCGTTCAGCGACATCTAAGGCTAGTTGGACAGCCTTGACCTCTGCAAACTGACTTGATTCTCCTTTCCTTCAGTGGCCTCTGCAACTTGTCGTGTGGGGCTCCACACAGCAGCTTTCCATCTGCGATACTTCCCAACAATACGACGCGATCCATCTGTGAACAGGGCATATTTCTTTTCATTTCCTGGTAGTTCATTATATGGTGGGGCCTCTTTGGCACGTGATACCTCTTCTCCTGGTGATGTTTCAAACTTTTTACCTTCAGGCCAGTCCATGATCACCTCTAAGATTCCTGGATGACTGAAGTTCCCCATTCGAGCTTGTTGTGTAATCAGTGCGATCCACTTGCTCCAAGTGGCATCAGTAGCATGATGGGTGGAGGGAATCTTTCCTTTAAACATCCAGTTCAGCACCGGCAGTCGAGGTGCCAGGAGGAGCTGCGTCTCGTACCGACTACTTCGGAAGCAGCCCTAACCCCCTCATACGCGGCTAAGATTTCCTTCTCAGTTGGGGGTGTAACACTCTTCAGACCCCCTGTATGCTCGACTCCGGAATCCCAGGGGTCGGCCTCGGGTCTCCCCTGAGCTTCTTTGCCACAAGCTCCAGGTGGGACCTTTCTCTCCAGCAGCAGTGTAGAGGATGTTCTTTACATCTTGTCCCGTCCGTACTGGCCCCAGGGCCATGGCACGGGCTATCTCATGTTTGATCTGCTCAAAAGCCTGCTGCTGTTCAGGACCCCATGTAAAATCATTCTTCTTCCGCGTCACCTGATACAGGGGGCTTACAATAAGGCTATAGTTTGGAACATGCATCCTCCAAAAGCCCACTACACCCAGAAAAGATTGTGTCTCTTTCTTACTAATGGGCGGAGACACGGCAGTGATTTTGTCCATCACATCTGCTGGGATGTGACGGCGCCCATCTTGCCACTTTCTGCCTAGGAACCGACTCTCCTGGGCAGGTCCTTTCACTTTGCTTCGCTTGATAGCAAAACCAGCTTGCAGAAGGGTCTGGCTTATTTGCTCTCCTTTCTCAAAAAACGTTCTCTGATGGCATTGTTGTGTGGGGCGATACAGCAATGTACTGCAGGTGCTCAGGAGCACTGACTGTTCCAGTACAGTTTGGATTAACCCATGGCAAATGGTTGGGCTGTGTTTCCACCCCTGGGGCAAACAGTTCCAAGTAGACTGAGTGCCCCTCCAGCTGAAGGCAAATTGTGGCCTGCATTCTGTGGCCAGAGGAATGGAAAAGAAGGCATTAGCAATGTCACTGGTGGCATACCACTTGGCTGCTTTTGACTCCAGTTCATATTGCAGTTCTAACATGTCCGGCACAGCAGCACTCAGCGGGGGTGCGATTTCATTCAGGCCACGGTAGTCTACCGTCAGCCTCCGTTCTCCACTGGCTTTACGCACTGGCCATATGGGGCTGTTAAAAGGCAAGTGCTTTATGCTGATCAGTCCTTGACTCTCTAGCTGACAAATCAACTTATGAATGGGGAGCAAGGAGTCCCTGTTGGTGCAGTGCTGCCGTCTGTGCACTGCTTTTGTGGCAATCGGTACCTGCTGCTCTTTTACTCGCAGCAACCCCACAACAGACGGATCTTCTGACAGGCCAGGCAAAACAGACAGCTGCTGAATGTTGTCTGTATCTACAGCAGCTATTCCAAAGGCCCATCGATACCCCTTGGGATCCTTGAAATACCCCCTTCTGAGGGAATCGATACCCAGCATGCATGGAGCCCCTGGGCCAGTCACAATAGGGTGTTTTTGCTGGTCTTTACCAGTGAGGCTTATTTCGGCCTCCAACACAGTCAGTTCTTGAGAGCCCCCAGTCACTCCAGAAATACGGATTGATTCCGTCCTTCATGACTTGACGGCATTGGAGTGGACTGTGCACCGGTATCCACCAGAGCCTTATATTTCTGTGGTTCTGATGTGCCAGGCCATCGGATCCGCGCATTCCAATAAACTCTGTTATCCCTCTCCCTCCCTGACTGAGGGCAGGGCCCCTCTATTCATTACCTGTGGTAACTGGAGCAACTACACCGCTGGTTGATTAGTTCTGTAATTCTCTCACCCGTGCTCGCAGTACAGGAGTAGTGTGGTCATGCCACTTCCTCATGTCTTCTCTGTGGTCACTGAGGTAACGCCACAAGGCAATACACGATGCAATCCTACAATGTTCCTCATTTGAGCAGGAAAGAATTTGCCTTCAGTAGCTGAGACTTTTGATGATGCGGGTGAGGAGAAGGGTCCATCCCCTAATTTAATTAAGTGGATTTTCATTAGCTTGATCAGTTCTTTCATTAGGCCCCTTTGCTTATCCTGATCTTCATCAAACGTTTCTGATACTACTACGGGTTCGTCACGATTAATCAATAGAGACACTTGCTCTTGTACTTCATCCAGTCTGTTTGCTCATTCTGAGATGGCTGAAATGGAAGCGTGTGTTGGGGGTAGATTTTGTTCATCGTTTTGAAGTGTAAGAATTAATTCCAAAACTGGGGGTCTTCTCTGTTGGTCCTCGTATCTGTCAAACGTTGCTGCTGGTGTAGGGGTGTATCTTTCTGGTGCTGTTCTTGTGAGTTTCTGCCATATATCAGGCATTGTTCTCACTCTCTCCAGATCATGACCTTGGCGTGGATCGTTAGGAGCAAAATTAGGGTCATACACCATTCCCACCACAGCTATTTCCCTCAAATACTGGATACCTTTTTCAGCTGTATCCCACTTCTACATCACAGGCTTCAGTCTGTCTCTGACGGGATGCCTTTCCCTGACGGCTACTAACATTCGTTCCCAGAGGGTGGTGGCTCCATCCAAACATCTACTAATCCCTCTGTCAATAGATGAGTCTTTGGCAATGCCTCCTAGTTGGCGGGCTTCGTTACTATGCAGAGACAAGCTACTGGCCCCGCCGTCCCAACAGCGAAGCAACCAGGTGACAAGGGTTTCGTTCGGATGCCGTGTAAACTCTTTCCTTGAGCCTTGCATTTCAGTCATCTTCAGAGGTCGGCAAACAGAAATAGAGACTTCTTCTTCATCACTCGCCTCTCCGTGTCTCTTGGTTTTGCTTTTGCCTTTCGTGGCTCTGAGGAGGCCCCTGGCCTGGATCTTCCTCTACCTCCTCCTCCGCAGCTGCTGCTTCTTTTTTCCATTCCAGACGCGTGGACACCCACTTCCATTTCTTGCCTTCCACAGGGGCAGCTGACACTGCTACTGGTGTCTCCTGTGACTGATCAGATTTGACTTGGAGATTTCCCCCTTTGGCTTCAACCTCAGCTTGGAAACTCTCTCTCTCAAGAGAGTATTACATAGAGCACGGTAAGCACAAGCCAAGCCCCAAATAAGCCGTACCTCCTTCGATCTATCTGAGCCACACCATCCCTGACTCAAATACTGGCTTCGTTTCCTGGGATCCCACAGGTGTTCAAGAGTGGAGTGCCATGACATTGTGGGTCCCCACGCTTCTAAGATTTCTCCTAAACCTCTCCATATTCCCTGCCAGTCAGCATTCTCTGGTTTTGGAGGAGACTTCTTCCACATAACACAAATGGAGAAGAAAACATTCAAGGAGATTGATAACATGCACAAGAGTATGAGCTCCAGCTCGGCAGTTGAAAAAACACGTGACAAACTGAGAAGAAAGCCTGGAAACTGGTTTGAAAGTGTCAAACTTAAAATGATACCACATTGCATAAAGGTACCAGGCAGGTGTCTCCATCAGGGCCCTTATTTGGTTATACATGAACACAATTCCACAGCACGAAATCATGATGTTAATTATAGGCCATAATTTCCCAAGATCATGATTGTCCTTCATCCCTTATACAACGCTCCTGCAATAAAGAGCAGACTCATAGCTGGTAGCTGCTAAAATGGGGGAAAAAACAACACACAACTACTGGGTACAGTGTCCGGAGTTCGGCAGACTGTCCAGACTATAATCTCATCTATGAAGGTCACACTAGCAATGCCTTGCAGTCTGGCAGTCTCCGGCTTAAAGAAATCCTTTCTTTTCTCTGTTAGCGTTAAAAGCTTCAGATTGCCCGCATTCTCCACCAAAAGCTGTCACGGAGTTATCTAGCTCAATCTAGATCAGTCTATGCCCGTGACAGGGAGGCCGTGGGCCTGTGGGCCCCCTGGCACCCAAAAATGGGAAGGGAAAGGGGACAGGGGAATGGGAGATGGGCTCAGAGAGGGAAAAAGAACAGAGCAGTGGCCACAATCTAAGGTGGAAAACTTATTTTACTAACCGTGATATTGGAATGCAAGATAACACAATATAATACAATCAAATTGAAAGTACGGGTATAAATCATTTAAAATAAGAGACAGCTTCCAAAACCGAAAGCTCTGCTTGAATGAAGGCGCACAGCTCGGAAGCACACCCAGCACTCTGCGTGGCTGCCGGAGAGAGAGTGTGAGCCTGATCACGCAACTCATATCCCGTGATTTCAGTGCCGTATCTTCCCTCACTGACCGTGAGGTCCTCTGGGATACGCAGTTTTTCTTCTCTTTTGAGAAGCAGGTATCTGGATCGTTGTCAGTCCACAGAACCGGACTATTAACCCTGTAATTACCCGGGCTGTCCATGATGCTATGATGTGGAATACCAATGGCAAAATTACAAAACCATGCCAGCTTGGCTCAAAGCCTGGTCAGCAGCACCCATCCAAGGCATGAGCTGCCCAACAAGGTTTTGAAGCTAATGGCTGACTGCCATGAGCACAGCGCTGAGAGCTGCTTTTCACAAAGAAAGCTGCTGAACAAAGTTGAGACTGGGGCATTCCGACTTGAGTACAGTTGGCACAGGCACCGGGTAAGATAATCCTACATGGTAGGAGAGCGCCTAGCACAGGGCAGAACCCATGTGCTAACTGTTGGAAACAGTGTGTGAGCAGGGGAGCACACACTGCATCAGCCCGAGGAGATGCAGGAAGTTGAGCAAACACAGATACACACACCCACAAACTCCAAACACGTGCATGCAGGGCTGGCTGAAGTAACACAGCACTCAGAAGGGAAGTTCACTTCCTGTGCGGGTGTGAAGAGGTGGTGTCATATGGGACCACGTCCCCGTCCCAACTCACCACCCTGGGTGTTCTCCAGGGAGGGTTGGCCCAGTATTGTCCCAGCTATGGGCCCAACGGGGGAGTGCAGGGAACTGGGACCGCTCCACCGCAGGGACCCCTCCTGAGCCCTGCTTTCATACTAAAGTTGTGGCCGAGCCGCTGGATTCTCCGTCGTGGCCTGCAAGGGAGGGAGAGCAGTGAGCCCTGGCTCTGTGCTCGCTGTGGGGCATGGAGCATCATGCCACCATCACCACTGTGACCCCAAAAGCAACGAGGGGCCCCAGAGTGCCCTGACCCCAAGCACTGGCGGGGGACAATTCTGCCCTTGGCACTCACCTGCTGGTGCTTCGTAACCCTTCTTCTTCTCCTTCCCTGCAGACAGAATAAGAGTCAGCATTGGGCTCATGTCAGGGCCGATCCTAAGGAGGTCAGGGCCTTTACCTGACTTGCTCTTCCACACCACCAATCCAATGACAGAAGCAATTACAGCCACAGTGGTGACGACCACCCCGGCCACAATGGGGATCAGGTTGGGCTGAGGCTCTGGGGGTAGAGTGGCTTTGTCAGTAAAGGAATGGGTGGCCCCCAAACCCCCCAACCCCACGTACCCCACGCTGCCAGCTCACCCCATGAGAAGAGACAAGGCTGGGGCAGGCTGGTGTGCTCCACGCGGCACCGGTACTTGTCCCCATCCTCCGGCAGCACATCAATGGCCGCTGAGGCGTGGTAGGTGCCATCACTGTTGGGCACCATGCCCCCCAGTGGGTCTCCTGGTGCCGGACCATGCCGTCCTTCATCCAGCTGATGGCGATGGGCCGTGGGTAGAAGCCATAAGCGCAGCAGAACAAGGTCAGGATCCCGTTGGCTTCCTTCCCCCACACGCGCACCTCAGGCCGTTCTGCAGATGGGTGACGTTGTGGGCCAGGCTGAGCCCCTGCCCAGCACCCAGCCCAGCCCCAGGTCCCCTTCCCATCCTCACCTCTCCTTTTCAGCGCTGCCTTCCCGTGCTCAAGGTATTTCCTCAAGTTCTGAACACAGACAGTCCCCAGCTCATGCTTGCATCCCTCAGCATACGTCCCTTCCTGCTCCCATCTCCTCTTGGTGATTTCTGCCACCGCATCGGCTGCGGTGAACGTCATCGTGTCCATATCAAAGGCAATGTAGTCCCTCCCATCAAATCCATACTGAACGTACCCTCGGATGTTGCCGTCCTCCAGGATGTCACAGCCGATCATCTTCTGCAGTGTGTGAGACCCTGAGGCATAGCAGGGGTGGGGGGTGAGGGGCTTCACAGGCTGTGGGGCACCACGAGTGCTGTGGGGCTGGGATGGGGTGGGTGGGCTCAGGATCGGAGGAGCCCAGGGACAGTGCAACCACACATGGACAGCCCAGCACAGCTGGGTGTGGGGCAAGGCCAGCCTCAGTGGAGCTGGCAGACGCCTCATGGATCCCTCACTGCACGGAGTCCCGTCCCAGCCCCATCACAATGCAGCTGCCGCCGCGCTCACCTTCACTTTTATTGTAGTGCACCTGCAGCCTGCCCAGGAACTCGTAGAAATCCAGCTCAATGTCCCGGGCCTTCTGGGTCTCTGCATCCAGTGCTCCTGGTCCTCTTGCGGCAGCCAGCCCATGATGGGCCGCACCGTCCGGCCCAGGCTGTTGTAGTTCCAGAGGAGTTCGCCATCTACGCACCCGACGATCACGACTGCGGCATCCCGGGGCCGGGATCCGTCATCCCGGTCAGGAAGTAGTGCAGGGAGTGCGACCCTGCGGGGACAGACGGCGTCGGAGCCGTGAGCCGCGGGTGGGGGTCCCGCGGACGCAGCCCCGGCGTCGGGGAGCGAGGAGCCGCGGGTCCCGGTTCCGGGGGCAGCCCGGTCCGCGCAGCACTCACCGCATACCGCCGCGCGCCCAGGGCGCCCAGCAGCAGCCCCAGCACACCGCCTCGCTCGGACCCATCGCATCGCTACCGCTCCCGCGAATACCCCGGGCTCCGCCCCGCGTCCTTATTGGTGCCCTCCGCCCTCTCCCCCCGCCAATGGAGTCCGTGAGCGCGGGACCGTCACCGGGCGCCAGGCAGATCTCGCCATCGCGAGGGTTGTCAAAGTGAAAAGCGAAAGCTCGGAGGACGGGAGGGGACGAGCGGGGACCGTGGGGCGACCCCCGGAAGAAGGGAAGGCGCCGTCCGCCAGAGCGCGGTCGAGGGCCGCGATGGGAGCACCACCGTGTGGGGGGCACGGAAACGCTCCTCCCAGCAAGGATAGGTTGGGTGGCAGAGAGGCACA
>NC_052547.1:1508028-1623028 GCF_016699485.2 Gallus gallus
GACTGAACCATTTCTCAGAGCACAAAGCAGCACCAGAACCCCCAGCACACCAGAGGAGAAGGATCCCAACAGGGTAAGCTGGGGATGGAGAGCAAAAGAGTGGAATGGGATGGAAAAAAGGGAAACATAAAGAGGAAAACCACTTCTACCAACATCTGCCCTCCAGTTCTGACCCCCAGCTCCAAGAAGAGGATGTGCAGATACGCTGCTGGGAGTCCAATACTTCCACACCCGCTCTGGAGAAGGAGACCAACAGGAAACATTTCAGAGCACAAAGCAGTAACAGAGCCCTTGGGCAGAGTGGGAAGGAGACCAATGGGGTAATGGTGGGGACTGAGCAGGAAGGAGAGCATGGGGGGAGAACAGGAGTAGAAGGGCGTGTCCCCACCCGCTCGCTGCTTCCCAGGTTCCTGGTGCCATGTGACAGGAAGGAGGAGATCCCGTGTGCAGCTCATTGCTGCGTGTGCAGCACTGGGAGCCCTCATCCTCGTGCTGCTGGTGATATCGACCGTGTGAGGGCAAGAAGTATCCCCACGGTGAGAGGGTGCCTCAGGTTTGGGTACAGAGCAGGGATTTGGGGTTTCCAGCACATGGATGCGCTCCCCAAGCACAGCCCTGCTCCCACGTGCTCTGGGGCAGCCATTCGGTGCCCTGCACCACACTCTGCTCAACCTTCCAACCTCTGCAACCGCACCCGGGGCTGCAGCACGTCACAGTGCAGCCCATCCCCACCTCTGTTGGAGGGAGGTGAGAGAAATGCAGATTTCCTGCCCTTTGCCTCACATTTGTCCAATTCCTCATTTCAGCATGTCGGCAGGTCCCTGTGCCACCTTTCCCAGACTTTGCCCATGTGTGCCCCAACGCCTGGGTCGGATTCCAGGGGAAATGCTATTATTTTTCCAAGGAGGAGAATGATTGGAACAGCAGCAGGGAGCACTGCAATGCCCACGGAGCTTCCCTGGCCACCATAGGCAGTGCGGAGGAGATGGTGAGATGGGGACACGAGCCCAAAGCTCTGGGGAAGGTACCAGGCTGGGGAGGGACAGCAGCACATTACTGCCCCTAACCCTCCCTCATCCATCTGGGGGACATCCCGAGATGTGCACCTCTGGGGGCAGCTCTTGTGCCATGGAAGCACAAACAAGCTTCTTCCATGCAGCAGAATGCAGCGCCTTGCAGCCTGCTGGAGCCTGAGATGTGGGTGGGACAGATGCTGAAACCTCCTGACATTCAACACTCTCTTCCTTTAAAGGATTTCATGATGCGCTTCCAGGGCCCGGCAAACTGTTGGATCGGGCTGCACAGGGAAGAAGAGGATGCCCAGTGGACGTGGAGCGATGGCACAGCCTTCACCAACTGGTCAGTCTGTCTGTCCAGCTGTCCAGGCCATGACTTCCCATGGCTCTCTTTGAGATGGGGACCTTCTCCTGGTGCCACAGCCATGGTTTCCCATAGGCTGCTTGGCTCAGCTTGTTGCTCCACCATGAGCCCTTTCTGCCCTTCCTTCCCCAGGAGAGGCAGCCCCAGCTTTTCTCAGCAGATTGGGGCACCTTTCCCATTCTCCTCCCTCTTGGGCACAGGTTTGAGCTGCGAGGTGGAGGCCGATGTGCGTACCTGAACAGGGACAGGATCAGCTCATCCCTGTGCCACCTACACAAGCACTGGGTCTGCAGCAGAGCTGACCACTATGTCCTCTGGAAGCAAAAGGCACACCCACAATGAGAGACCCCACCACCGTGTCAGGACCGGTCAGCCGTGTGACAGGTAGGTTGTGTTTTTACAGCGGAAATTTCCAGTATCTCTGTATGTAGTGTAGGTGAAGTTGCTTTTCACAGAAAAAGCTGCTGAACAGAGTAAAGTTGAGACTGGGGCATTCCCTCCTGGGTAGAATTGGCACAGGCACCAGGTAAGGAAATTCTATAGGGTAGGGGAGAGCCTAGCACAGGACAGAAGGAGTGTGCAGACTGTTGGAAATGTTGTCCTCCTATCTCCTTAAAAGTACAGAACATACACAAAGACAATGGGTTGCTAACAGACGTTGTATGGAAACATAATGCAGCAACAGCTTCGGATCACTGTGAGCCTGAGATGCTCAACCAATGAGTGCCAGGAGAGGCTTTGCCTGTGTTGGACCAGGGGAGAAAACGGAGTGGATTTCACTGATCAGGAGCGCAATTTCTCCCTTGGCAGTAGTAGGGGGCGTGCGCCCGTTGTTGCAATCATGGACAAACTGCTCTTCACAGAGATCTCGGCCTGATCGAAATTGTAGACCTGGAGCGTGTTTCTCACAAAGCTGCAAACATCAGCCCGAGCTCCAAGGTGGGCGAGGAGGGCCCAGGGAGCAAAGGGCTTCACCGTGGTGCTGGGCATAAAAGACCTAACGCTGCTTCTGTGTGTGCTGCTGCTTGCGGGACAGCCGGCATTGAAACCGTGAATAAATGTAGCATGTAGCATGACCACAGAAATGCTCTGTAGTGTGGTTTGGCTTCCCCAGACAGATCCTCTGCCTGCACACGCTGCTCAGCTGAAGGTACCACACGCCTTTGGCTTCTCACGTCTTCACATTTCACACTGCACTGAGCTCCTTCCTGCTTCTCTTGCTCCTCTCTCTTTCCTTCCTTCCACTTTCCTCTCCCCGTTCTCTCTCCTTTTTCTCCCACCTTTCTAATCCTCCCGAGCCCCTCCTTCAGTCCTTTCTTCTATCCCCCCCATCCTAACTGTCCACCCCACAGCAGTCTGTGCAAACACCAATACTGAAGCACAAGGTTTCCACGCCTGCAGAGGGAGAACGACTGAACCATTTCTCAGAGCACAAAGCAGCACCAGAACCCCCAGCACACCAGAGGAGAAGGATCCAACAAGGTAAGGCTGGGGATGGGGAACAAAAGAGTGGAATGGGTGGAAAAAAGAGAAACAAAAAGAGGAAAACCACTTCTACCAATGTCTGCCTCCAGTTCTGATCCCAGCTCCCAGAAGAGGATGTGCACATATTGGTGCTGGAGTCCAATACTTCCACACCCGCTATGGAGAAGGAGACCAACAGGAAACATTTTTAGAGCACAAAGCAGCAACAGAGCCCCTTGGGCAGAGTGGAGGAAAAACCCAATGGGGTAATGGTGGGGACTGAGCAGGAAGGAGGGCATGGGGGGGAACAGGAGTAGAAGGCGTGTCCCCACCCACTCTCTGCCCCCCAAGCTCCTGGTGCCATGGGGTGGGAAGGAGGAGATCCCGTGTGCAGCTCATTGCTGCGTGTGCAGCACTGGGAGCCTCATCCTCGTGCTGGTGGTGATATCGACCGGTGAGTGCCACCAAGCATCCCCATGGTGAGGATGCCTCAGGTTTGGGTACAGAGCAGGGATTTGGGGTTTCCAGCACATGGATGCGCTCCGCAAGCACAGCCCTGCTCCCATGTGCTCTGGGGCAGCCACGTGGTGCCCTACACCACGCTCTGCTCAACCTTCCCACCTCTGCAACCGCACCCGGGGCTGCAGCACGTCACAGTGCAGCCCATATCCCACCTCTGTTGGAGGGAGGTGAGAGAAATGCAGATTTCCACCCTTTGCCCCACATTTGTCCAATTCCTCTTTTCAGTGTGTTGCGGGCCCCCATCCCACCTTTCCCAGCCTTTGCCCACGTGTGCCCCAACGCCTGGGCGGATTCCAGGGGAAATGCTATTATTTTCGAAGGAGGAGAATGATTGGAACAGCAGCAGGGAGCACTGCAATGCCCACGGAGCTTCCCTGGCCACCATAGGCAGTGCGGAGGAGATGGTGAGATGGGGACATGAGCCCAAAGCTCTGGGGAAGGCACCAGGCTGGGGAGGGACAGCAGCACGTTACTGCCCCACCCCCTCCGCATCCATCTGGGGGACATCCCGAGATGTGCACCTCCGGGGGCAGCTCTTGTGCCATGGAAGCACAAACAAGCTTCTTCCATGCAGCAGAATGCAGCGCCTTGCAGCCTGCTGGAGCCTGAGATGGGTGGGACAGATGCTAAAACCTCCTAACATTCAACACTCTCTTCTTTAAAGGATTTCATGATGCGCTTCCAGGGCCGGCAAACTGCAGGATTCGGGCTTCACAGGGAAGAAGAGGACGCCCAGTGGATGTGGAGCGATGTCACAGCCTTCACCAACTGGTCAGTCTGTCTGTCCAGCTGCCACGACTTCCACGGGCTCTCTTTGGGATGGGGACCTTCTCCTGGTGCCACAGCCGTGGTTTCGCATAGGCTGCCAGGCTCAGGCTTGGTGCTCCACCATGAGCCCTTTCTGCTGCCCTCCTTCCCCAGAAGAGGCAGCCCCAGCTTTTCTCAGCAGATTGGGGCACCTTTCCCATTCTCCTCCCTTGGGCACAGGTTTGAGCTGCGAGGTGGAGGCCGATGTGCGTACCTGAACGGGGACAGGATCAGCTCATCCCTGTGCCACCTACACAAGCACTGGGTCTGCAGCAGAGCTGACCACTACGTCCTCTGGAAGCAAAAGGTGCACCCACAATGAGAGATCCCATCACCACCAACCTTGTGCCAGTGCTGCTGTTGTATTACAGTGTATTATCTTGCAGCCCGATGTCCTTTCTAGTCAATTACTTTGTTTCTGTTCAGATCGTTGCTGCCGTGTTGTTTTTGGGCCCATCTCGCTATCCTTTTCCCTGTTCCCCTTTTCTGGGGTGCAGATCTGTGGGTCCCTCTGCCCGCTACTCACGGAACCGGGCCGAACCAGCCCATAAACCACTGACATTGTGGATGAGGTGCTACGAGATGAGGCTGAGGAGCTCAGCGGTGGTGATGGTGATAGGAGGACAGTTGGACGGGATGATCTGTAGGTCCTTTCCAGCCTGTGCCTCTATGATTCTGTCATCATTCTGAGCCAGTCTCTGTGTCCGGGCCGTATTGTTTCAGGCACGCTCTGACCTCACTGCACAGAGGTGCTCTCTGAAATGCACGCTGCATCTCTAGTGCTATTGGCTTCTTAAAGCCATTCTCCTCTGCAATTCCCTGCAGTTTACAAAGAACCATAGAATGGTTTGGGTTGGAAGGGACCTTTCAGACCATTCACTTCCATCCCCGGCTGGAGGCAGGGACACCTCCCACCACACCAGGCTGCTCACAGGGCGGGGGCATCCACAACCTGCTCCACTGTCTAAATCCACCCTCTTCCACTCTAAAGCCATTTTCCCCTCCTCCTGTCGCTCCACGCCCTTACAAAACAGCCCCATCCCAGCTTTCCTGGAGGCCCCCTTCAGGTACAGCCCATGACTTCGGGTACGCTTAGCTGGGCAGCAATGGAAGCTGCTGGCAGCTCACCCAGTGCCTCCGTGCAGAAGAGGCCTCTGCACAGCCACAACCTTCCCGGGATCTGCACTGGCCAATACCTTCAGGGAGTCACACGCCTTCGGGACTCCTTCGATTTCTTTCTCTGCCCATCCTGCCAAGCCGCTGCCCATCGTAAAGACGCGGAGTTTGCAGTAAGCAAAGCGTGCTCTATTGCAGCCGCTGCCATCGCTCCGCAGCGCTGTGGGGGACGGGAGGGACGGAGCGCTGCCCCAGGCACGGAAGCACCGCCATTCTTTCTCCATCAGCCCCCTCCCTTCCACGCCCGTCCACACTGCGCTTCCGCTCCAGGCCGGATGTGATGTCATCACCGGGCGCCGCGGCGGGCCGTGAAGGCGTCCCACAGCGGAGCGCCGGGCTCGTTCCCCGCCGTGTCCCTGCGCTTCCTGCGCTGCTTCACGGCCTGCGGACGCACCGGGCCGCGTTTCCCGCGGTTGCTGCCCGCTGTCCCGTGGGCGAAGCGCCGCCCGGCCGACGGCTGAGATCCTCTCCCGTGTCTCGCGGTTCCCGCGGGACGGTCGCCGTTTGCCGTCGGCCGCCTCGGCCTCTTCGTGCCCCAATGGGAGCTGCCGAGTCCCGGCTTGACCCAGCGATGGAGCACCTGGGAAAGGAGCGGGCAGCCCTGGCGGCACAGCTGGAGGCGGTGCAGCGGTGTGAGCGGGAGGGGCGGAGCCTGCCCGCACTGCTCTGAGACCTCATGGAAGGGCTGAGAGCGGCTGGGAAGGCTCTGTGCGTGGAGATCCCTCCCTGGGGGGGTATCTCCCCGTGAGCCGAGATGTTCGCAGACCGCTGAGCGTTCCTTTCCTGTTTGTCCCTTTGCCATTCCTCTCCTGTATCGCCTTTCCACCGTGCTGTTCTTTCCCACTGTGACGCCGCCCCATAGCAGCACCGCCCCATAGCAGCACCGCCCCAAAGCAGCACCGTCCCAAAGCAGCACCGCCCCATAGCAGCACCGCCCCAAAGCCTCACCGCCCCATAGCAGCACCGCCCCAAAGCCTCACCGCCCCATAGCAGCACCGCCCCAAAGCCTCACCGCCCCATAGCAGCACCGCCCCAAAGCCTCACTGCCCCATAGCAGCACCGCCCCAAAGCCTCACTGCCCCATAGCAGCACTGCCCCATAGCATCACTGCCCCATAGCAGCACTGCCCCAAAGCCTCACTGCCCCGTAGCTGCACCACTCCATTGTGTCTCTACCCCATAACGTTGCCCAGTAGTGTCACTGCCCCATAGCATCGCTGCCTGCATGGGAACTGCTGAGTCCCAGCCTGACCCTCTCATGGATCACCTGGGAAAGGACCGCTCAGCACTGGCAGCAGAGGTGAAGGCGATGCAGCTGTGCAGCAGGAAGGGTTTGAGCCTGGCTGCACTCCTCTTAGACCCCATAGAAGAGCTGACAGCCACTGGGTGAGGATTTCTGGTTGGGGATCCCTCCTTGGCGGAGTTTTCCCCTGCGATCGTGGAGTGTTCTGAAAGGGGTGAGCAATCTGCTTCCCTTCCTCTATTGCACCTCCTGTCTGTGTGATGAAATTGACAACAAACAAAACGCTTCAGTTTCTCTCTTGGGATACGGTATAGTCGCTTCTTATTCTTTCTTTGTTTCATACATGGGAAAGCAGGGGTCAAACTCCCCCTGTTTTCCCAAAGTTTCCTGTGGTACAGAACTTCAGGATGTGTTTTTAGGGTCTTGATTGAAAAACAGCACAGAAGAGAAGGGGTTGGACTGGATGATCTTGTAGGTCTTCTCCAACCCTGGTGATTCTATGATTCTATCAAGTGATCAGCAGGACATTGGAGAGGTGATTTTGTCTTTATTTTCCTGGCTGTAAAATGCTGTTATTTGGCCCTCTCCCAGCACACACACAACGTGCACTTGAGGTCTCCCGTGCCTGGAAAGAGTTACAGAATCATAGAATGGCTGAAGCTGAAGCTGAAGGGGTCCTTCAGGCCCATGTGGTTCCAGCCCCCTGCTGTGGGCTGTTTGTCCCCCACCAGATCAGGCTGCTCAGGGTCTCATCCAGCCTGTCCTGGGATGCTCCCGGAGGGGGGTTATCCACGGCTTCTCCTGGCAGCCTGTGCTGGGACCTCACCTTTGAGTAAAACATTACCCTCTTACATCTAACCTAAATTTCTCCACTTTTTGTGTAAAAAAAAAGTCTCTGAGGGAAGGGCTGTGCGTGGCAGGGAGCTTCACCGAGCCACGGGGCTGAAGCCTTGAGAAGTTTTGGGTGAACGTGGTGTAGAGCAAACAAAGGCGGTGACACGGCCTTTATTTGAGAAATAGGTGCTGTAGGGAAAGATATCAGAGAGAAATGAACTCACCCCTCCAGTAACAGTTTGGAGAAAGGGGTGAGCTGAGGAATGCAGCGTTCATCCTTGTGCTGCAGGAGGAAAGGGTGGGGGGAAAGGGAGCCTGCGCAGACTCAGACAGCACTGTGCTCCCAGAGGCATCACTGAGACAGAAAGGGTGGCTCCAGCCCCCGTCCGCTCCAGGCAGTCACGTGCTCATAGAATCATAGAATCCTAGAATCGCTAAGGTTGGAAAAGACCCACAGGATCATCCAGTCCAACCATTTGCCCTACATCAATGGTTCTCGCTAAACCACGTCCCTCAACACAACGTCCAAACGCTCTTTAAACACTTCCAGGCTCGGTGACTCCACCGCCTCTCTGGGCAGCCCATTCCAGTGCCTGACCACCCTTTCAGAGAAGGAGTATTTCCTAACGTCCAGCCTGAATCTTCCCGGTGCAGCTTGAAGCCATTCCCTCTAGTCCTATCACTGTCACCCGAGAGAAGAGGCTGACCCCCAGCTCACTACAACCTCCCTTCAGGTAGTTATAGAGAGCAATAAGGTCTCCCCTGAGCCTCCTCTTCTCTAGACTGAAACAACCCCAGCTCCTACAGCCGCTTCTCATAAGGCCTGTGCTCCAGAGCCCTCACCAGCTTTGTTGCCCTCCTCTGGACACGCTCCAGGGCCTCGATGTCTTTCTTGCAGTGAAGGGCCCAAAACTGGACACAGTACTCGAGGTGCGGCCTCACCAGTGCTGAGTACAGGGGGATAATTACTTCCCTGTTCCTGCTGGCCACACTGTTTCTGATACAAGCCAGGATGCCATTGGCCTTCTTGGCCCCCTGGGCACACTGCTGGCTCATGTTCAGTCTAGCGTCAATCAACACCCCCAGGTCCATTTCCTCTACACAGTCTTCCAGCCACTCTGCCCCAAGCCTGTCGCGTTGCCTGGGGTTATTGTGGCCAAAGTGCAGGACCCGGCATTTGGTCTTGTTGAATCCCATCCCATTGGCTTCAGCCCAGCTATCCAACCTATCCAGATCCCTCTGTAAGGCCTCGCTACCCTCAGGCAGATCAACACTTCCAGCTAGCTTGGTGTCATCTGCAAACTTACTGAGGGTGCACTCAATGCCCTCATCCAGGTCATCAATAAAGATATTAAAGAGGACAGGCCCCAGCACCGACCCCTGGGGAACACCACTCGTGACCGGTCGCCAGCTGGATTTAACTCCATTCACCACCACTCTCTGGGCCCGGCCCTCCAGCCAGTTCCTTACCCAGCGAAGAATGTATCTGTCCAAGCCACGATCTGCCAGCTTCTGGAGGAGAATACTGTGCGAGACAGTGTCAAAGGCTTTGCTGAAGTCTAGGTAGACCACATCAACAGCCTTTCCCTCATCCAGCAGACGGGTCACTGGATCATAGAAGGAGATCAGGTTGGTCAAGCAGGACCTGCCCTTCGTGAACCCATGCTGGCTAGGCCTGATCCCCCGGTTGACCTGCATGTGCCACGTGATCTCCCTCAAGACAATCTGCTCCATAATCTTCCCCGGCACCGAGGTCAGGCTAACAGGCCTGTAGTTCACCGGATCCTCCCTGCAGCCCTTCTTGTAGATGGGATTCACATTGGCAAGCCTCCAGACTTCTGGGACCTCACCCGTCAACAAGGAGCACTGATAGATGATGGAAAGCGGCTCGGCTATCACCTCTGCCAGTTCTCTCAGCACTCTCGGGTGAATCTCATCCGGTCCCATGGACTTGTGGCAGTCCAGTTGGAGTAGCAGGTCTCTAACTGTTACCTCCTGAATTGTGGGGGGTTTAGCAGAGCTGAGGTGATGCTTGTAGCCGCTGCCCTCGGGATCATTCCCTGTCGGGTGGGGATCAATGGTGATCCTTCCCACCCTTGGGGTCTCTGTGCCTCTCTGCACCCAACCTATCCTTGCTGGGAGGAGCGTTCCGCGTGCCCCACACTGGTGGTGCTCCCATCGCGGCCCTCGACCGCGCTCTGGCGGACGGCTCCTTCCCTTCTTCCCTTCATTCCCGGGGTCGCCACAGGGACCCGCTCGTCCCCTCCTGTCCTCCGAACTTTCGCTTTCACTTTTGACAACCCTCACGAGCGAGATCTGCCTGGCGCCCGGTGACGTCACCCGCGCTCACGGACTCCATTGGCCGGGAGGAGCGGAGGTACCATTTATGAAGCTGTGCGGAGCCTGGGGTCTCCGCAGAGCGGAGCGGTGCGATGGGTCCGAGCGAGGTGGTGGTGCTGGGGCTGCGGCTGCGGCTGCGGCTGCGGCTGCGGCTGCGGCTGCGGCTGCGGCTGCGGCTGCGGCTGCGGCTGCGGCTGCGCTGCTGCTGCTGCTGCTGCTGCTGCTGCTGCTGCTGCTGCTGCTGCTGCTGCTGCTGCTGCTGCTTGGCGCCCTGGGCGCGGCGGTGTGCGGTGTGTACTGCGGGATCGGGCTGCCCCCGGCACCGGGACCCGCGGCTCCCCGCTCCCCGACGCCGGGGCTGCGTCCGCGGGACCCCCACCCGCGGCTCACGGCTCTGTCGCCGTCTGTCCCCGCAGGGTTGCACTCCCTGCGCTACTTCCTGACCGGGATTACGAATCCCGGCCCCGGGATGCCGCGGTTCGTGATCGTCGGGTACGTGGACGACAAAATCTTCGGTATCTACGACAGTAAGAGCAGGACTGCACAGCCCATCGTGGAGATGCTGCCGCAGGAGGACCAGGAGCACTGGGCTGCTGCAGACCCAGAAGGCCCAGGGCGGTGAGCGGGATTTTGACTGGTTCCTGAGCAGGCTGCCGGAACGCTACAACAAAAGTAAAGGTGAGCGTGGGGGAAGCTGCAGCGCGATGCGTCTGGGACAGGAGCTCTGTGTGCCGAGGGTGTCCGCCAGCCCCACTGATGTCTGGCCGTGCCCCACGCCCAGCTGTGCTGGGCCGTCCATGTGTGGTGGCACTGTCCCTGGGCTGCCCTGCTCCTGCGCCCACCCACCCCACCCCAGACCCATGGCACTCACGGTGCCCCACAGCCCAAGAAGCCTCTCACCTATCACTCTGGCTGTGCCTCAGGGTCTCACACGATGCAGATGATGATCGGCTGTGACATCCTGGAGGACGGCAGCATCCGAGGGTACGATCAGTATGCATTTGATGGGAGAGGACTTCCTCGCCTTTGATATGGACACGATGACGTTCACTGCGGCGGATCCGGTGGCAGAAATCACCAAGAGGAGATGGGAGGAGGAAGGGACGTATGCTGAGAGATGGAAGCATGAGCTGGGGACTGTCTGCGTTCAGAACTTGAGGAGATACCTGGAGCATGGGAAGGCGGCAGTGAAAAGGAGAGGTGAGGATGGGAGGGGGACTTGGGGCTGGGCTGGGTGTGGGGCAGGGGCTCAGTGTGTGGAGCTCAGCCCGGCCCACAACGTCACCAATCGGCAGAGCGGCCCAAGGTGCGAGTGTGGGGGAAGGAGGCCGACGGGATCCTGACCTTGTCCTGCCACGCTCACGGCTTCTACCCGCGGCCCATTGCCATCAGCTGGATGAAGGACGGCATGGTCCGGGACCAGGAGACTCGCTGGGGGGGCATTGTGCCCAATAGGGATGGCACCTACCACGCCTCGGCTGCCATTGATGTGCTGCCGGAGGACAGGGACAACTACCGGTGCCGCGTGGAGCACGCCAGCCTGCCCCAGCCTGGTCTCTTCTCATGGGGTGAGCTAGCAGCGTGGGGCATGTGGGGTTGGGATTTGGGGGCCGCCCCTTCCTTTCCTGACAACGGCGCTCTCCTCCAGAGCCGCTGCCCAACCTGATCCCCGGTGGGGCTGGGCAGTCGTCACCATTGTGTTGTCATCGCTGCTGTCGTTGGATTGGAGGTGTGGAAGAGAAAGTCAGGTAAAAGCAGAGAGCTGGGGGGAGAAAGCGGGAACTGCAGGTGGGGCCTGAACCCCCTTGGGAATGCCCATGGTCTGACATGAGCCAGTGCTGACACTTCTTTCTGTCTGCAGGGAAGGAGAAGAAGGATTACGAAGCAGCAGCAGGTGAATGCCAAGGGCAGAACTGTCCCCTGCCAGTGCTTGGGGTCAGGGCACTCTGGGGCCCCTCGTTGCTTTTGGGGTCACAGTGGTGGTGGTGGCATGATGCTCCATGCCCCACAGCGAGCACAGAGACAGGGCTCACTGCTCTCCCTCCCTTGCAGGCCACGACGGAGAATCCAGCGGCTCGGCCACAGCTTTAGTGTGGAACGGGGGCTCAGGAGGGGTCCCTGTGGTTGGAGCGGTCCCAGTTCCCTGCGCTCCCCCGTTGGGCCCACGGCCGGGGCAATACTGGGCCCAGCCCTCCCTGGAGAACCCCCAGGGTGGTGAGTCAGGATGCGGATGTGGCCCCACATGATACCATCTCTTCTCACCCGCACAGGAAGTGAACCTTCCATCTGAGTGCTGTGCTACTTCAGCCAGCCCTGCATGCATGTGTTTGGAGTTTGTGGGTGTGTGTATCTCTGTTTGCTCAACTTCCTGCATCTCCTCGGGCTGACGCAGTGTGTGCTCCCCTGCTCACACACTGTTTCCAACAGTTAGCACATGGGTTCTGCCCTGTGCTAGGCGCTCTCCTACCATGTAGGATTATCTTAGCTGGTGCCTGTGCCAATTGTACCCAGGTCAGAACGCCCCGGTCTCAACTTTGTTCAGCTGCTTTCTTTGTGAAAAGCAGCTCTCAGCGCTGTGCTCATTGTAGTCAGCCATTAGCTTCAAAACCTTGTTGGGCAGCTCATGCCTTGGATGGATGCTGCTGACCAGGCTTTGAGCCAAGCTGGCATGGTTTTGTAATTTTGCCATTGGTATTCCACATCATAGCATCATGGACAGCCCGGGTAATTACAGGGTTAATAGTCCGGTTCTGTGGACTGACAACCTTCCAGATACCTGCTTCTCGAAAGAGAAGAAGAACTGCGTATCCCAGAGGACCTCACGGTCAGAGAGGGAAGATACGGCACTGAAATCACGGGATATGAGTTGCGTGATCAGGCTCACACTCTCTCTCCGGCAGCCATGCAGAGTGCTGGGTGTGCTTCCGAGCTGTGCACCTTCATTCAAGCAGAGCTTTCGGTTTTGGAAGCTTTCTCTTATTTAAATGATTTATAACCCGTACTTTCAATTGATTGTATTATATTGTGTTATCTTGCATTCCAATATCACGGTTAGTAAAATAATGTTTCCACCTGAGATTGTTGCCACTGCTCTGTTCTTTTTCCCTCTCTGAGCCCAGCTCCCATTCCCCTGTCCCCTTTCCCTTCCCATTCTTGGGTGCCAGGGGCCCACAGGCCCACGGCCTCCCTGTCACGGGCATAGACTTATCTAGATTGAGCTAGATAAGTCCGTGACAGCTTTTGTGGAGAATGCGGGCAATCTGAAGCTTTTAACGCTAACAGAGAAAAGAAAGGATTTCTTTAAGCCGGAGACTGCCAGACTGCAAGGCATTGCTAGTGTGTGACCTTCATAGATGAGATTATAGTCTGGGCAGTCTGCGAACTCCGGACACTGTACCCAGTAGTTGTTGTTGTTGTTTTTCCCCCATTTTTAGCAGCTACCAGCTATGAGTCTGCTCTTTATTGCAGGAGCGTTGTATAAGGGATTAAGGACAATCATGATCTTGGGATATTATTGGCCTATAATTAACATCATGATTTCGTGCTGTGGAATTGTGTTCATGTATAACCAAATAAGGGCCCTGATGGAGACACCTGCCTGGTACCTTTATGCAATGTGGTATCATTTTAAGTTTGACACTTTCAAACCAGTTTCCAGGCTTTCTTCTCAGTTTGTCACGTGTTTTTTCAACTGCCGAGCTGGAGCTCATACTCTTGTGCATGTTATCAATCTCCATTGACTGTTTTCTTCTCCATTTGTGTTATGTGGAAGAAGTCTCCTCCAAAACCAGAGAATGCTGACTGGCAGGGAATATGGAGAGGTTAGGAGAAATCTTAGAAGCGTGGGGACCCACAATGTCATGGCACTCCACTCTTGAACACCTGTGGGATCCCAGGAAACGAAGCAGTATTTGAGTCAGGGATGGTGTGGCTCAGATAGATCGAAGGAGGTACGGCTTATTTGGGGCTTGGCTTGTGCTTACCGTGCTCTATGTAATACTCTTCTGGAGAGAGAGAGTTTCCAAGCAGAGGTTGAAGCCAAAGGGGGAAATCTCCAAGTCGAATCTGATCAGTCACAGGAGACACCAGTAGCAGTGTCAGCTGCCCCTGTGGAAGGCAAGAAAATGGAAGTGGGTGTCCACGCGTCTGGAATGGAAAAAAGAAGCAGCAGCTGCGGAGGAGGAGGTAGAGGAAGATCCAGGCCATGGGGCCTCCTCAGAGCCACGAAAGGCAAAAGCAAAAACCAAGAGACACGGAGAGGCGAGTGATGAAGAGGAAGTCTCTATTTCTGTTTGCCGACCTCTGAAGATGACTGAAATCCAAGGCTCAAGGAAAGAGTTTACACGGCATCCGAACAAAACCCTTGTCACCTGGTTGCTTCGCTGTTGGGATGGCGAGGCCGGTAGCTTGTCTCTGGATGGTAACGAAGCCCGCCAACTCGGAGGCATTGCCAAAGACTCATCTATTGACAGAAGGATTAGTAGATGTTTGGATGGAGCCACCACCCTCTGGGAACGAATGTTAGTAGCCGTCAGGGAAAGACATCCCGTCAGAGACAGTCTGAAGCCTGTGATGTAGAAGTGGGATACAGCTGAAAAAGGTATCCAGTATTTGAGGGAAATAGCTGTGGTGGGAATGGTGTATGACCCTAAATTTTGCTCCTAACGATCCACGCCAAGGTCATGATCTGCAGAGAGTGAGAACAATGCCTGATATATGGCAGAAACTCACAAGAACAGCACCAGATCTACCCCCAACACACGCTTCCATTTCAGCCATCTCAGAATTAGCAAACAGACTGGATGAAGTACAAGAACAAGTGTCTCTGTTGATTAATCATGACGAACCGGTAGAAGTATCAGAAACATTTGATGAAGATCAGGATAAGCAAAGGGGCCTAATGAAAGAACTGATCAAGCTAATGAAAATCCACTTAGTTAAAGGGGATGGACCCCTTCTCCTCACCCGCATCATCAAAAATCTCAGCTACTGAAGGCAAATTCTTTCCTGCTCAAATGAGGAACATTGTAGGATTGCATTGCGTATTGCCTTGTGGCGTTACCTCAGTGACCACAGAGAAGACATGAGGAAGTGGCATGACCACACTACTCCTGTACTGTGAGCACGGGTGAGAGCATTACAGAACTAATCAACCAGCGGTGTAGTTGCTCCAGTTACCACAGGTAATGAATAGAGGGGCCCTGCCCTCAGTCAGGGAGGGAGAGGGATAACAGAGTTTATTGGACTGCGCAGATCCGATGGCCTGGCACATCAGAACCACAGAAATATAAGGCTCTGGTGGATACCGGTGCACAGTCCACTCCAATGCCCTCAAGTCATGAAGGGACAGAATCAATCCATTATTTCTGGAGTGGCTGGGGGCTCTCAAGAACTGACTGTGTTGGAGGCCGAAATAAGCCTCACTGGTAAAGGCCTGGCAAAAACACCCTATTGTGACTGGCCCAGGGGCTCCCATGCACGCTGGGTATCGATTCCCTCAGAAGGGGTGCATTTCAAGGATCCAAGGGGTATCGATGGGCCTTTGGAATAGCTGCTGTAGATACAGACAACATTCAGCAGCTGTCTGTTTTGCCTGGCCTGTCAGAGATCCGTCTGTTGTGGGGTTGCTGCGAGTAAAAGAGCAGCAGTGTACCGATTGCCACAAAAGCAGTGCACAGACGGCAGCACTGCACCAACAGGGACTCCTTGCTCCCCATTCATATGTTGCTTTGTCAGCTAGAGAGTCAAGGACTGATCAGCAGAACGCACTCGCCTTTTAACAGCCCCATATGGCCAGTGCGTAAAGCCAGTGGAGAACGGAGGCTGACGTAGACTACTGTGGCCTGAATGAAGTCACACCCCCACTGAGTGCTGCTGTGCCAGACATGTTAGAACTGCAATATGACACTGGAGTCAAAAGCAGCCAAGTGGTATATGCCACCAGTGACATTGCTAATGCCTTCTTTTCCATTCCTCTGGCCACAGAATGCAGGCCGCAATTTGCCTTCAGCTGGAGGGGCGCTCAGTCTACTTGGAACCGTTTGCCCCAGGGGTGGTAACACAGCCCAACCATTTGCCATGGGTTAATCCAAACTGTACTGGAACAGACAGTGCTCCTGAGTGCCTGCAGTACATTGACAGCATCCTTCTGTGGGGCGATACAGCAGAGAACGCTTTTTGAGAAAGGAGAGCAAATAACCCAGACCCTTCTGCAAGCTGGTTTTGCTATCAAGCGAAGCAAAGTGAAAGGACCTGCCCAGGAGAGTCGGTTCCTAGTTAGAAAGTGGCAAGATGGGCGCCGTCACATCCCAGCAGATGTGATGGACAAAATCACTGCCGTGTCTCCGCCCATCAGTAAGAAAGAGACACAATCTTTTCTGGGTGTGGTGGGGCTTTGGAGAATGCGCGTTCCAAAGTATAGCCTGTAGGAGAGTGGCTCAGGGAGCAAGAGTTGTGAGCTTGAGTGCTATGTGCACAACCCAGGCTGTGAGACCTTGAAGCTGTCAAAGCAGGAAGACTAACTGAGGCTTCAGTTAAGATAAGGGGGTAGCTAGCCTGGGAAGAGATCAAGACAGTGGAATGCGAAGAACAGTGAAAAGTACCGTGTGATGATTAATGCTGTACCAATAGCTAGCAAGCAAGACACGTGATTTCTGTGTGCTAACCAATTATAAGTTGCCGTGTGTACCCTGTATTTCTGTATAAGTATGAGCTGATTCGGGCAATAAAGGATTAGAGGAGTTTCCACCAGTACTTCTGTGAAGACGCGTGGATTCATTCAGGCCGCCTTCCTTGAAGTGGCGCCCGAACAGGGACCCGGAAAGCCGCACAAGTTGCCACAGCGGTTCGACGTGGAGGCAGCGGGATGCTCGAGAGTTGCCACAGTGGTTTGACACGGAAGGCAACGAGAGCGGGGAAGGATGCAGCGGGTAAGCTCCATGCCGAGAAGGCGGCAGCTCAGAGCGTTGTGTGCTGGACACACGTCGAATTAGACCCCGCGGTGGGGGTGAGTGCCGTGTGCCGGGATGGGCGGCCACTCGGGTAGGAAGATTGCGCAGCTTCCTCCTCCGCCACTTGCTGCTAGCATGGATGTGGAATTTGCAGCAGCACTGACACTGCTTCTCAGTATCCTCGCTAAGCGAGGGGAGACAGTGAAGGACAAAGACCTAGCTAAGCTAGTAACGTGGGCTCGAGAACAGAGGTTCTTGAAGGCTCCTCCGCTCATTTTTGTAGTGGAAAAATGGTGCGAAATTGGGACTGTATGTTTGACGGAGTCCTTCAGGGCAAGACGAAGGATGCTCCAGCCCTAGGTTCTACCTGGCGAATCATGAATTAATACACTTAAGACTATGAGGATGGAGGCAAAAGTGGCTGCTGCTGCTACTCAACTTATAGCCACTCCTGCAGCAGTTCCAGCTTCAGCTACCACCAGCGTGTCCACACAGGAGAGAGACCCTACCAGTGCTCTGAGTGTGAGTAGAGCTTCAAAACCTCTTCCTACCTGATGTCCACCAGCAAATTTACACAGGAGAGAGACCCTACCTGTGCTGTGAGTGTGGGAAGAGCTTTAACAGCAGTTCTAAACTCAGCTCCCACAAGCACATCCACAGAGGAGACAGTCCACAATAGTGCCCCGAGTTTGTGCGGAGCTCCACTTTCAGTTCCTGCCTCCTTAGCTACCCGCACACCCTCGCAGGAGACAGAGCCTGCGAGTGCCCCAGAGAGCGTACTCCTTCCCCTGACGGGTGGTGCGGTGCAGCCGGCAGGGGGCGCTCCCTGGAAACAAGATGTGTTCCAGCGTGTGTTAACTGCGAGCTACGCTGTGAGCCCAGCAGGGAAGGGTGCGTGTGGCTGAGAGCAGGGAAATACAAACCCCGTCCGTGTTTGGGTACCCGACCTCGGTTGCAGGACAGCTCCAACCCCTCCTGTTCGCCTCCTTACTCTGGTTATCACTGATGGAAATTCCCTTTTGGAGAATTGCTGTTTGGTGGCATTTCACTGCTGCTACCAAGTCAAGTTACAACAGCTGTAACACAGGGTGCTGGTCACTTTTTAAGAGCCATCTCTTAAGAGCACCGGAGAAGGCATTTTCAAACAGTTGGGAGTCAAGGAAGCAGGGCCGAAGTCCAGCTCATCTGAGCAGCTTTTCTTCCTGAGTTTAGGTGGAAAGGCAGGTGAATGGACACTGGCAGCCAGATCAGGCCACATGGGGGAGCTACAGAAATGCTGTCTGCCATTCTGAGGGGAGTAATTATGCTATCAAAACTCAGTTGGAGCTGAAGCTGGGCAGCAGTGTTGGAGACCATGGAAGGGCTTCTTTTGTGTGACCAGCAAAAGGAGGACCGTGGATGATTCGCTTCATTACTGGATGAGGTTGATCACCTCATAAACTGGGACATAGAACAAGTAGAGTCACACAGTGCACTATTTTTTCACGTCTGTCTTGAACACTGGAGATGGGTGGTGGGACACCTGGAGCTCTGGGTTCAGGCCCACGACTGCACTGATGATAAACTCCCAGTGGGCTGTGGATGTGGTGGGATTTGCTGCTCCAGTTGCATGCGTGTAAATCTATGGCCCATGGGGTTTATCCAGGGATCTTGGAATTGCAAGATGTCCCAGTTGACTGGAAGCTGGCAAACATCTGAGTTTCCAGGCAGGACAAGAAGGAAGACCTTGTCAATTCCAGGCCTGCCAGTCTCCCTTTGGTGCCTGGCAAAATCACAGAGGTGGTCATTGTGAAAGTTACTGAAAAACCCTTAAAGACAGCACAGTCGTGTTCTCAGTACAGGTTAGGGCTGACTTTCTGGAAAGGAGCTTTGAGGAGAAGGACCTGGATGTGGTGGTGGCAGCAGGTTGGCCATGAGCCAGCAGCGTGCCCTCGTGGCCAAGGGAATTCTGGGGTGCATTAAATGAGTGTGACCATCAGACTGAGGAAGGTGATCCTCCCCTTCTGCTCTGCCCTGGTGAGGCCACATCTGGACCACTGTGTTCAGTTCTGGCTCCTCAGCACATGACAGGCAGGAACTGCCGGAGAGAGACTAACAGGGGTCTGCAGAGGTGATTGAGGCCGGGAGGAACCCCGCTGTGAGGAAGAAGAGCAACAGGTTTGGGGGAATCAGACATTTCCTGGAGTGGTGAGCATGGGGCGCCCTGATACACTGTGAGATGAGGTCAGTGTGGCCATAGCCATCAGCACACCCTCCACTGCCCCATTCATTGCTCACCTTCTGCACTGCGCAGGGAGTAGAAGAGCCACAGTGCCAGGCAGACGAGCCTGACACCAGACCTCCCCGCCCATGAGCAGCTTTGTCTGAGTTTCAGCTGGGATTGAACTGTTTTCTACAGTGTGTCTGGCATGATGTTATGTTTGGTTCCAGGTGGAAAACAATGTCGCTAACACACTGATGTTTGTAGGTGCTGCTCAGCAGTGCTGTCCAGAGCCAAGGCCATTTGCAGCAAAGGAGCCATGCAGCTGGAGGGTAGAAACTAGGGCAGCTGACTGAAAGTGGCCAAAGGGATATTGCATGGCATATGAGATCAAGCAGAAGGAGTTTTGAAGGGGGTGGGAGTTCATTTTGCTCAGTCCCGCTGCTTGGGGGCTAGCTGGGTGTTGTTCTGGGAGTAGTGAGCAATTGCTTGTGCATCACTTGTTTTATCCATTTGTTGTAGTTATTATCCTTTTCTCTATCTCAGTAAATAGTTTTATCTCAACCCTCTAGTTTGACTTTGTTTTGTTTGTTATTGTTTCCCCCATCACACTGGGAATAGGGGAGAGTGAGCAAAGAGCTGTGTGTTGCTGATCCACCTGCCAGGTTAAACCACCACGGGAGGGTCCCTTGGGAGTCATTCCTGAAGGGTAAAGGTGTCCAGGAAGGCTGGACACATCTCAAGAAGGAATTCTTAAAGGTTGAGGAAGGGGCCATGCCAGTGCACCACAGGATGGGCCAGTGGAGAAGGAGAGCGTTGTGGCTGATGAGGGAACTTTTGCTGAGACTCCGGGAGAAAAAGAGAGTTTATGTCCTGAGGAAGAAGGGAAGGGCAACACAGAGCATGGGATCAGGCCTCGCCAGCATGGGTTCGTGAAAGGCAGGTCCTGCTTGACCAACCTGATCTCCTGCTGTGATCGAGTGACCTGCCTGGTGGGTTATGGAAAGGCTGTTGTCGTTGCCTTCCTTGACTTCAGCAAAGCCTTTGACAATGTCTCCCACTGTATTCCCTTGGAGAAGCTGGCATCCCGTGGATTGCACGGGTACACTCTTTGCTGGGTAAAGAACTGTCTGAATGGCCAGGCCCAGATAGTGGTGGTGAAAGGAGATAAATGCAGCTGGTGACCGGTCACCCCTGGTGTGCCTCAGGGGTCAGTATTGGGTCCTGCCCTGTTTAATGTCTCTACTGACGATCTGGATGAGGGCATCGGGTGCATCATCAGAAAGTTTACAGATGACACCAAGTTAGGGGCAAGTGTCAACCTGCCTGAGGGTAGGAAGGCCCTGCAGAGGGACCTGGGCAGACTGTCCAATGGGCTGGGGCCATCGGGCTGAAGTTCACAAAGACCAAGTGCCAGGTCCTGCACTCTGGACACAACAACCCCAGGCATCGCTACAGGCTGGGGCAGAGAGGCTGGAAAGCTGAGCAGAGGAAACAAACCTGGGGGTTTGTCAATGATTTACGGGCTGGTTCGGCCCGGTTTGGTGCTTGCAGACCCAGACCCCGGGAAAAGGGAAAGGGAGATATGGAAAAGGGGAGGGAGAACGCCTTCCTCTCAAGCTGAGGCAGACGAGACATCAAGCCAGGCCAAGCAGAAGAGAAAGAAGGGAACGTCTCATGATGTGCAAACAGTTTTATCTTTACGTCTGAACAGCAAATGGAAACAGAATAACACAAAGTCCGCTGGGGTATGTAGAATGTAGTTCTTCCCTTCTGAGAAGAGGACACCCAGATCTATCCATGATCCATGGAACTGGAGCATTAACTCTTTAACTCCCAGTGTGCCCAGGAGGACAAAAGGCCTATGGCATCCTGGCTTGTATCAGCAATAGTGCAGCCAGCAGGAGCAGGAGGTGATCGTCCCTCTGTACTCAGCACTGCTGAGGCCGCACCTCAAGTGCTGTGTTCAGTGTTGGGCCGCTCACAACAGTAAGGATGCTGAGGGCCTGGAATGGGTCCAGAGAAGGGCAATGGAGCCGTGAGGTCTGTAGTGTAAATCTTATGGAGAGCAGCTGAGGGAACGGGAAGTGTTGCGTGTGGAGAAGAGAATGAGGGGAGACCTCGTTGCTGTCTGCAACTCCCTGAAAGGAAGTTGTGGTGAGGTGGGATTTGGCCTCTTCTCTTGGGAGATAAGAAGTGGTGAAGTCACCGTGTCTGGAGATGTTTAAGGAAAGGATAGATGTAGTATTTGGTGACGTGTTTTGGTGGGGGATTGCCCTAGACCTTAGAGCATCTTTTCCAACATTAATGATTCTATGAACTCCATTGCCTCACCTTGCTGGGCTTGTCCTTCCAACAAATGTCAGCATTCCAATCGTGAGAGCTGTCCCACCAGACACGTCAGAGAAGAAAAGGCAGCCGAGGTGCAGGTATCTCTAGAGGAGATCCCTGCTTGTTCCAAGCTGCAGGGTGAGGCCTGAAGTGGAGCTCTGCTTTTGGGAGTCACCAGGGACCAGGGTGCCTCCTCGCTGTTGTCTATGGTTGCAGTAGTATTGTTAAACCACCCATCTACCTCTGTCCAATACCACAAGGCCTTTTAACTGCTTTTTGCAGCTCAGCTGCCTGTCCTAAGAGATGATCCACCTTGTGCAGCTACTTGCCTTATCACTAGGAGGAGGTTCGAGGCAGTGGGTGAAATGGACTGCCTGAACCAAAATCTCCTCTTTTTACCAGTTCTGTCTGTGTGTATACAGACATGTCTGGGCATTTCCCTGGATGGGCACTGGATCTGGCCCTCATGTGAGTGTTCACCACCACAGTGTCAGAGATGAAGACATCCGTCACTTCTGGCTCTGCCCACACTAGTGAGATCACTATGAAGGGAAGACTGGGGGACTCAAGTGTATCTCCACAACTACCCTCTGGCCATCCCATAGCCTCCTCTTTGTCCCTCAATCAAACCCCGTCTCCCCCCATATTATCTCCATGGTTCCCAACGGTCACCTCATGGTAAGTCAGTGGTCAAATTGTGTCATGGTTTTGTAACTTCACTATTGGTATTCCACATCATAACATCATGGACAAAAGAGAAGAACTACGTATCCCAGAGGACCTCACGGTCAGAGAAGGAAGATACATCACGGAAGATGCGTCATCTGGTTGCGCGCGGTTCTTCTTCACTTTTGTTTGCTGCCGGGAGAGGAGTGGGTGTGCTTTCCAAGCCGGGCGCCTTCATCAAGTAAGGCTTTCGGTTTCGGAAACTCTCTCACTCTCTCTCCCTCTCCCTCTCTATCGCTCTTTCGCTCTCTCCCTCATTCATTTGGTTTATTATCCTTACTCCCAATTAGATTGTATTGTATTGTGTCATCTTGTATCCCAACATCATAGTTAGTAAAATAAGTTCTCCTTCTTAGATTGTTGCCGCTGCTTCGTTTTTTTCTTGGGAAGCCAGGGGGGAGGAGGGCCCGCAAGCCTACTGCCCCCCTGTCACGGGCACAGATCTATCTAGGTAACTCCGTGACAAATGCTTCCACCCCTTATTCTACATCATTATATCATGCTTAATACATATACATAGAACCACTGACTGCACTCCCCCAACATCAAATTCCCTTGTGGTACACATTGAACATCCCCATCTTTCTGCATCGCCCACCAAGTGGAGCCAGGTCCCTGGGCAAAAACAGTTCCACGGAGAGGTCTGCCCTTTCCAGAGGCTGGAAGGACCCGAACTGCTTTTCCCAACGTGCTCTTTCCATGTGCTACAGGGACCTTATCTTCCTCTACGGTATGTAGGGAGCTGGAATGGGTGGGACCATCACGATTGATAGATCCCCTGATGTTGACCAACCAGGTGGCTTCTGCCAGATGCTTCTCCCAGTGCTTCAATGTTCCACCGCCCGTTGCTTTCAGCATAGTTTTTAACAACCCATTGTATCGTTCAATCTTACCAGAAGCTGGTGCATGATAGGGGATATGATAAATCCATTCAATGCCATGTTCTTTGGCCCAAGTATTTCTAAGAGAATTTTTAAAATGAGTCCCATTATCTGATTCAATTCTTTCTGGGGTGCCGTGTCGCCACAGAACTTGTTTCTCCAGACCTAATATGGTGTTTCTGGCGGTAGCATGGGGTACTGCATATGTTTCAAGCCACCCAGTGGTCGCTTCCACCATGGTGAGCACATAACGCTTACCATTGCAGGATCGTGGCAAGGTGATATAGTCAATCTGCCACGCCTCCCCATATTTATACTTTTGCCATCGCCCTTCCTCCCAGAGAGGTTTCATCCTCTTGGCTTGTTTGATTATGGCGCATGTTTCACAGTCATGAATAACTTGTGCAATAGCATCCATAGTTAAGTCCACCCCTCGGTCTCTAGCCCACTTATACGTTGCATCTCTCCCTTGATGGCCCGAGGTCTCATGGGCCCACCGAGCTAGAAATAATTCACCCTTGTTCTGCCAGTCCAAGTCTATTTGAGCCACCTCAATTTTGGCAGCCTGATCTACCTGATGGTTTTTTTTCTGTCCTTCCGTAGCCCGACTCTTGGGCACATGAGCATCTACATGACACACCTTTACCACCATAGTCTTCATTCGGGCAGCAATGTCTTTCCACAGTTCAGCAGACCAAATAGGTTTACCTCTCCGTTGCCAGTTATTTTGCTCCCACTGCTGTAACCACCCCCATAAGGCATTCGCCACCATCCATGAATCAGTATAAAGATAAAGCACTGGCCACCCCTCCCGTTCAGCGACATCTAAGGCTAGTTGGACAGCCTTGACCTCTGCAAACTGACTTGATTCTCCTTTTCCTTCAGTGGCCTCTGCAACTTGTCGTGTGGGGCTCCACACAGCAGCTTTCCATCTGCGATACTTCCCAACAATACGACGCGATCCATCTGTGAACAGGGCATATTTCTTTTCATTTCCTGGTAGTTCATTATATGGTGGGGCCTCTTTGGCACGTGATACCTCTTCTCCTGGTGATGTTTCAACTTTTTACCTTCAGGCCAGTCCATGATCACCTCTAAGATTCCTGGATGACTGAAGTTCCCCATTCGAGCTTGTTGTGTAATCAGTGCGATCCACTTGCTCCAAGTGGCATCAGTAGCATGATGGGTGGAGGGAATCTTTCCTTTAAACATCCAGTTCAGCACCGGCAGTCGAGGTGCCAGGAGGAGCTGCGTCTCGTACCGACTACTTCGGAAGCAGCCCTAACCCCCTCATACGCGGCTAAGATTTCCTTCTCAGTTGGGGTGTAACACTCTTCAGACCCCCTGTATGCTCGACTCCGGAATCCCAGGGGTCGGCCTCGGGTCTCCCCTGAGCTTCTTTGCCACAAGCTCCAGGTGGGACCTTTCTCTCCAGCAGCAGTGTAGAGGATGTTCTTTACATCTTGTCCCGTCCGTACTGGCCCCAGGGCCATGGCACGGGCTATCTCATGTTTGATCTGCTCAAAAGCCTGCTGCTGTTCAGGACCCCATGTAAAATCATTCTTCTTCCGCGTCACCTGATACAGGGGGCTTACAATAAGGCTATAGTTTGGAACATGCATCCTCCAAAAGCCCACTACACCCAGAAAAGATTGTGTCTCTTTCTTACTAATGGGCGGAGACACGGCAGTGATTTTGTCCATCACATCTGCTGGGATGTGACGGCGCCCATCTTGCCACTTTCTGCCTAGGAACCGACTCTCCTGGGCAGGTCCTTTCACTTTGCTTCGCTTGATAGCAAAACCAGCTTGCAGAAGGGTCTGGCTTATTTGCTCTCCTTTCTCAAAAAACGTTCTCTGATGGCATTGTTGTGTGGGGCGATACAGCAATGTACTGCAGGTGCTCAGGAGCACTGACTGTTCCAGTACAGTTTGGATTAACCCATGGCAAATGGTTGGGCTGTGTTTCCACCCCTGGGGCAAACAGTTCCAAGTAGACTGAGTGCCCCTCCAGCTGAAGGCAAATTGTGGCCTGCATTCTGTGGCCAGAGGAATGGAAAAGAAGGCATTAGCAATGTCACTGGTGGCATACCACTTGGCTGCTTTTGACTCCAGTTCATATTGCAGTTCTAACATGTCCGGCACAGCAGCACTCAGCGGGGGTGCGATTTCATTCAGGCCACGGTAGTCTACCGTCAGCCTCCGTTCTCCACTGGCTTTACGCACTGGCCATATGGGGCTGTTAAAAGGCAAGTGCTTTATGCTGATCAGTCCTTGACTCTCTAGCTGACAAATCAACTTATGAATGGGGAGCAAGGAGTCCCTGTTGGTGCAGTGCTGCCGTCTGTGCACTGCTTTTGTGGCAATCGGTACCTGCTGCTCTTTTACTCGCAGCAACCCCACAACAGACGGATCTTCTGACAGGCCAGGCAAAACAGACAGCTGCTGAATGTTGTCTGTATCTACAGCAGCTATTCCAAAGGCCCATCGATACCCCTTGGGATCCTTGAAATACCCCCTTCTGAGGGAATCGATACCCAGCATGCATGGAGCCCCTGGGCCAGTCACAATAGGGTGTTTTTGCTGGTCTTTACCAGTGAGGCTTATTTCGGCCTCCAACACAGTCAGTTCTTGAGAGCCCCCAGTCACTCCAGAAATACGGATTGATTCCGTCCTTCATGACTTGACGGCATTGGAGTGGACTGTGCACCGGTATCCACCAGAGCCTTATATTTCTGTGGTTCTGATGTGCCAGGCCATCGGATCCGCGCATTCCAATAAACTCTGTTATCCCTCTCCCTCCCTGACTGAGGGCAGGGCCCCTCTATTCATTACCTGTGGTAACTGGAGCAACTACACCGCTGGTTGATTAGTTCTGTAATTCTCTCACCCGTGCTCGCAGTACAGGAGTAGTGTGGTCATGCCACTTCCTCATGTCTTCTCTGTGGTCACTGAGGTAACGCCACAAGGCAATACACGATGCAATCCTACAATGTTCCTCATTTGAGCAGGAAAGAATTTGCCTTCAGTAGCTGAGACTTTTGATGATGCGGGTGAGGAGAAGGGTCCATCCCCTAAATTTAATTAAGTGGATTTTCATTAGCTTGATCAGTTCTTTCATTAGGCCCCTTTGCTTATCCTGATCTTCATCAAACGTTTCTGATACTACTACGGGTTCGTCACGATTAATCAATAGAGACACTTGCTCTTGTACTTCATCCAGTCTGTTTGCTCATTCTGAGATGGCTGAAATGGAAGCGTGTGTTGGGGGTAGATTTTGTTCATCGTTTGAAGTGTAAGAATTAATTCCAAAACTGGGGGTCTTCTCTGTTGGTCCTCGTATCTGTCAAACGTTGCTGCTGGTGTAGGGGTGTATCTTTCTGGTGCTGTTCTTGTGAGTTTCTGCCATATATCAGGCATTGTTCTCACTCTCTCCAGATCATGACCTTGGCGTGGATCGTTAGGAGCAAAATTAGGGTCATACACCATTCCCACCACAGCTATTTCCCTCAAATACTGGATACCTTTTTCAGCTGTATCCCACTTCTACATCACAGGCTTCAGTCTGTCTCTGACGGGATGCCTTTCCCTGACGGCTACTAACATTCGTTCCCAGAGGGTGGTGGCTCCATCCAAACATCTACTAATCCCTCTGTCAATAGATGAGTCTTTGGCAATGCCTCCTAGTTGGCGGGCTTCGTTACTATGCAGAGACAAGCTACTGGCCCCGCCGTCCCAACAGCGAAGCAACCAGGTGACAAGGGTTTCGTTCGGATGCCGTGTAAACTCTTTCCTTGAGCCTTGCATTTCAGTCATCTTCAGAGGTCGGCAAACAGAAATAGAGACTTCTTCTTCATCACTCGCCTCTCCGTGTCTCTTGGTTTTTGCTTTTGCCTTTCGTGGCTCTGAGGAGGCCCCCTGGCCTGGATCTTCCTCTACCTCCTCCTCCGCAGCTGCTGCTTCTTTTTTCCATTCCAGACGCGTGGACACCCACTTCCATTTCTTGCCTTCCACAGGGGCAGCTGACACTGCTACTGGTGTCTCCTGTGACTGATCAGATTTGACTTGGAGATTTCCCCCTTTGGCTTCAACCTCAGCTTGGAAACTCTCTCTCTCAAGAAGAGTATTACATAGAGCACGGTAAGCACAAGCCAAGCCCCAAATAAGCCGTACCTCCTTCGATCTATCTGAGCCACACCATCCCTGACTCAAATACTGGCTTCGTTTCCTGGGATCCCACAGGTGTTCAAGAGTGGAGTGCCATGACATTGTGGGTCCCCACGCTTCTAAGATTTCTCCTAAACCTCTCCATATTCCCTGCCAGTCAGCATTCTCTGGTTTTGGAGGAGACTTCTTCCACATAACACAAATGGAGAAGAAAACATTCAAGGAGATTGATAACATGCACAAGAGTATGAGCTCCAGCTCGGCAGTTGAAAAAACACGTGACAAACTGAGAAGAAAGCCTGGAAACTGGTTTGAAAGTGTCAAACTTAAAATGATACCACATTGCATAAAGGTACCAGGCAGGTGTCTCCATCAGGGCCCTTATTTGGTTATACATGAACACAATTCCACAGCACGAAATCATGATGTTAATTATAGGCCAATAATTTCCCAAGATCATGATTGTCCTTCATCCCTTATACAACGCTCCTGCAATAAAGAGCAGACTCATAGCTGGTAGCTGCTAAAATGGGGGAAAAACAACAACAACAACTACTGGGTACAGTGTCCGGAGTTCGGCAGACTGTCCAGACTATAATCTCATCTATGAAGGTCACACTAGCAATGCCTTGCAGTCTGGCAGTCTCCGGCTTAAAGAAATCCTTTCTTTTCTCTGTTAGCGTTAAAAGCTTCAGATTGCCCGCATTCTCCACCAAAAGCTGTCACGGAGTTATCTAGCTCAATCTAGATCAGTCTATGCCCGTGACAGGGAGGCCGTGGGCCTGTGGGCCCCCTGGCACCCAAAAATGGGAAGGGAAAGGGGACAGGGGAATGGGAGATGGGCTCAGAGAGGGAAAAAGAACAGAGCAGTGGCCACAATCTAAGGTGGAAAACTTATTTTACTAACCGTGATATTGGAATGCAAGATAACACAATATAATACAATCAAATTGAAAGTACGGGTTATAAATCATTTAAAATAAGAGACAGCTTCCAAAACCGAAAGCTCTGCTTGAATGAAGGCGCACAGCTCGGAAGCACACCCAGCACTCTGCGTGGCTGCCGGAGAGAGAGTGTGAGCCTGATCACGCAACTCATATCCCGTGATTTCAGTGCCGTATCTTCCCTCACTGACCGTGAGGTCCTCTGGGATACGCAGTTTTTCTTCTCTTTTGAGAAGCAGGTATCTGGATCGTTGTCAGTCCACAGAACCGGACTATTAACCCTGTAATTACCCGGGCTGTCCATGATGCTATGATGTGGAATACCAATGGCAAAATTACAAAACCATGCCAGCTTGGCTCAAAGCCTGGTCAGCAGCACCCATCCAAGGCATGAGCTGCCCAACAAGGTTTTGAAGCTAATGGCTGACTGCCATGAGCACAGCGCTGAGAGCTGCTTTTCACAAAGAAAGCTGCTGAACAAAGTTGAGACTGGGGCATTCCGACTTGAGTACAGTTGGCACAGGCACCGGGTAAGATAATCCTACATGGTAGGAGAGCGCCTAGCACAGGGCAGAACCCATGTGCTAACTGTTGGAAACAGTGTGTGAGCAGGGGAGCACACACTGCATCAGCCCGAGGAGATGCAGGAAGTTGAGCAAACACAGATACACACACCCACAAACTCCAAACACGTGCATGCAGGGCTGGCTGAAGTAACACAGCACTCAGAAGGGAAGTTCACTTCCTGTGCGGGTGTGAAGAGGTGGTGTCATATGGGACCACGTCCCCGTCCCAACTCACCACCCTGGGTGTTCTCCAGGGAGGGTTGGCCCAGTATTGTCCCAGCTATGGGCCCAACGGGGGAGTGCAGGGAACTGGGACCGCTCCAACCGCAGGGACCCCTCCTGAGCCCTGCTTTCATACTAAAGTTGTGGCCGAGCCGCTGGATTCTCCGTCGTGGCCTGCAAGGGAGGGAGAGCAGTGAGCCCTGGCTCTGTGCTCGCTGTGGGGCATGGAGCATCATGCCACCATCACCACTGTGACCCCAAAAGCAACGAGGGGCCCCAGAGTGCCCTGACCCCAAGCACTGGCGGGGGACAATTCTGCCCTTGGCACTCACCTGCTGGTGCTTCGTAACCCTTCTTCTTCTCCTTCCCTGCAGACAGAATAAGAGTCAGCATTGGGCTCATGTCAGGGCCGATCCTAAGGAGGTCAGGGCCTTTACCTGACTTGCTCTTCCACACCACCAATCCAATGACAGAAGCAATTACAGCCACAGTGGTGACGACCACCCCGGCCACAATGGGGATCAGGTTGGGCTGAGGCTCTGGGGGTAGAGTGGCTTTGTCAGTAAAGGAATGGGTGGCCCCCAAACCCCCCAACCCCACGTACCCCACGCTGCCAGCTCACCCCATGAGAAGAGACAAGGCTGGGGCAGGCTGGTGTGCTCCACGCGGCACCGGTACTTGTCCCCATCCTCCGGCAGCACATCAATGGCCGCTGAGGCGTGGTAGGTGCCATCACTGTTGGGCACCATGCCCCCCCAGTGGGTCTCCTGGTGCCGGACCATGCCGTCCTTCATCCAGCTGATGGCGATGGGCCGTGGGTAGAAGCCATAAGCGCAGCAGAACAAGGTCAGGATCCCGTTGGCTTCCTTCCCCCACACGCGCACCTCAGGCCGTTCTGCAGATGGGTGACGTTGTGGGCCAGGCTGAGCCCCTGCCCAGCACCCAGCCCAGCCCCAGGTCCCCTTCCCATCCTCACCTCTCCTTTTCAGCGCTGCCTTCCCGTGCTCAAGGTATTTCCTCAAGTTCTGAACACAGACAGTCCCCAGCTCATGCTTGCATCCCTCAGCATACGTCCCTTCCTGCTCCCATCTCCTCTTGGTGATTTCTGCCACCGCATCGGCTGCGGTGAACGTCATCGTGTCCATATCAAAGGCAATGTAGTCCCTCCCATCAAATCCATACTGAACGTACCCTCGGATGTTGCCGTCCTCCAGGATGTCACAGCCGATCATCTTCTGCAGTGTGTGAGACCCTGAGGCATAGCAGGGGTGGGGGGTGAGGGGCTTCACAGGCTGTGGGGCACCACGAGTGCTGTGGGGCTGGGATGGGGTGGGTGGGCTCAGGATCGGAGGAGCCCAGGGACAGTGCAACCACACATGGACAGCCCAGCACAGCTGGGTGTGGGGCAAGGCCAGGCCTCAGTGGAGCTGGCAGACGCCTCATGGATCCCTCACTGCACGGAGTCCCCGTCCCAGCCCCATCACAATGCAGCTGCCGCCGCGCTCACCTTCACTTTTATTGTAGTGCACCTGCAGCCTGCCCAGGAACTCGTAGAAATCCAGCTCAATGTCCCGGGCCTTCTGGGTCTCTGCATCCCAGTGCTCCTGGTCCTCTTGCGGCAGCCAGCCCATGATGGGCCGCACCGTCCGGCCCAGGCTGTTGTAGTTCCAGAGGAGTTCGCCATCTACGCACCCGACGATCACGAACTGCGGCATCCCGGGGCCGGGATCCGTCATCCCGGTCAGGAAGTAGTGCAGGGAGTGCGACCCTGCGGGGACAGACGGCGTCGGAGCCGTGAGCCGCGGGTGGGGGTCCCGCGGACGCAGCCCCGGCGTCGGGGAGCGAGGAGCCGCGGGTCCCGGTGCCGGGGGCAGCCCGGTCCCGCAGCACTCACCGCATACCGCCGCGCCCAGGGCGCCCAGCAGCAGCCCCAGCACCACCGCCTCGCTCGGACCCATCGCATCGCTCCGCTCCGCGAATACCCCGGGCTCCGCCCCGCGTCCTTATTGGTGCCTCCGCCTCTCCCCGCCAATGGAGTCCGTGAGCGCGGGCGACGTCACCGGGCGCCAGGCAGATCTCGCTCGCGAGGGTTGTCAAAAGTGAAAGCGAAAGCTCGGAGGACGGGAGGGGACGAGCGGGACCGTGGGGCGACCCCCGGAAGAAGGGAAGGAGCCGTCCGCCAGAGCGCGGTCGAGGGCCGCGATGGGAGCACCACCGTTGTGGGGGGCACGGAACGCTCCTCCCAGCAAGGATAGGTTGGGTGCAGAGAGGCACAGAGACCCCAGGGGTGGGAAGGATCACCACTGATCCCCACCGGACGGGGAATGATCCCGAGGGCAGCGGCTACGAGCAGCACCTCAGCTCTGCTAAACCCCCCACGATTCAGGAGGTAACAGTTAGAGACCTGCTACTCCAACTGGACTGCCACAGGTCCATGGGACCGGATGAGATTCACCCGAGAGTGCTGAGAGAACTGGCAGAGGTGATAGCCGAGCCGCTTTCCATCATCTATCAGTGCTCCTTGTTGACGGGTGAGGTCCCAGAAGTCTGGAGGCTTGCCAGTGTGACTCCCATCTACAAGAAGGGCTGCAGGGAGGATCCGGCGAACTACAGGCCTGTTAGCCTGACTTCAGTGCCGGGGAAGATTATGGAGCAGATTGTCTTGAGGGAGATCACGCGGCACATGCAGGTCAACCGGGGGATCAGGCCTAGCCAGCATGGGTTCACGAAGGGCAGGTCCTGCTTGACCAACCTGATCTCCTTCTATGATCCAGTGACCCGTCTGCTGGATGAGGGAAAGGCTGTTGATGTGGTCTACCTAGACTTCAGCAAAGCCTTTGACACTGTCTCGCACAGTATTCTCCTGCAGAAGCTGGCAGATCGTGGCTTGGACAGATACATTCTTCGCTGGGTAAGGAACTGGCTGGAGGGCCGGGCCCAGAGAGTGGTGGTGAATGGAGTTAAATCCAGCTGGCGACCGGTCACGAGTGGTGTTCCCCAGGGGTCGGTGCTGGGGCCTGTCCTCTTTAATATCTTTATTGATGACCTGGATGAGGGCATTGAGTGCACCCTCAGTAAGTTTGCAGATGACACGAAGCTGGCTGGAAGTGTTGATCTGCCTGAGGGTAGCGAGGCCTTACAGAGGGATCTGGATAGGTTGGATAGCTGGGCTGAAGCCAATGGGATGGGATTCAACAAGACCAAATGCCGGGTCCTGCACTTTGGCCATAATAACCCCAGGCAACGCGACAGGCTTGGGGCAGAGTGGCTGGAAGACTGTGTAGAGGAAATGGACCTGGGGGTGTTGATTGACGCTAGACTGAACATGAGCCAGCAGTGTGCCCAGGGGGCCAAAAAGGCCAATGGCATCCTGGCTTGTATCAGAAATAGTGTGGCCAGCAGGAACAGGGAAGTAATTATCCCCCCGTACTCAGCACTGGTGAGGCCGCACCTCGAGTACTGTGTCCAGTTTTGGGTCCTTCACTGTAAGAAAGACATCCAGGCCCTGGAGCATGTCCAGGGGAGGGCAACAAAGCTGGTGAGGGCTCTGGAGCACAGGCCTTATGAGGAGCGGCTGAAGGAGCTGGGATTGTTCAGTCTAGAGAAGAGGAGGCTCAGGGGAGACCTTATTGCTCTCTATAACTACCAGAAGGGAGGTTGTAGTGAGCTGGGGGTCAGCCTCTTCTCTCGTGTGACAGTGATAGGACGACAGGGAATGGCTTCAAGCTGCGCCGGGAAGATTCAGGCTGGACGTTAGGAAATACTCCTTCTCTGAAAGGGGGGTCAGGCACTGGAATGGGCTGCCCAGAGAGGTGGTGGAGTCACCGAGCCTGGTGGTGTTCAAAGAGCGTTTGGACGTTGTGTTGAGGGACGTGGTTTAGCGAGAACCATTGATGTAGGGCAAATGGTTGGACAGGATGATCCTGTGGGTCTTTTCCAACCTTAGCGATTCTAGGATTCTATGATTCTATGAGCACGTGACTGCCTGGAGCGGACGGGGGCTGGAGCCACCCTTTCTGTCTCAGTGATGCCTCTGGGAGCACAGTGCTGTCTGAGTCTGCGCAGGCTCCCTTTCCCCCCACCCTTTCCTCCTGCAGCACAAGGATGAACGCTGCGTTCCTCAGCTCACCCCTTTCTCCAAACTGTTACTGGGAGGGGTGAGTTCATTTCTCTCTGATATCTTTCCCTACAGCACCTATTTCTCAAATAAAGGCCGTGTCACCGCCTTTGTTTGCTCTACACCACGTTCACCCAAAACTTCTCAAGGCTTCAGCCCCGTGGCTCGGTGAAGCTCCCTGCCACGCACAGCCCTTCCCTCAGAGACTTTTTTTTTACACAAAAAGTGGAGAAATTTAGGTTAGATGTAAGAGGGTAATGTTTTACTCAAAGGTGAGGTCCCAGCACAGGCTGCCGGGAGAAGCCGTGGATAACCCCCCTCCGGGAGCATCCCAGGACAGGCTGGATGAGACCCTGAGCAGCCTGATCTGGCGGGGGACAAGCAGCCCACAGCAGGGGGCTGGAACCACATGGGCCTGAAGGACCCCTTCAGCTTCAGCTTCAGCCATTCTATGATTCTGTAACTCTTTCCAGGCACGGGAGACCTCAACTGCACGTTGTGTGTGTGCTGGGAGAGGGCCAAATAACAGCATTTTACAGCCAGGAAAATGAAGACAAAATCACCTCTCCAATGTCCTGCTGATCACTTGATAGAATCATAGAATCACCAGGGTTGGAGAAGACCTACAAGATCATCCAGTCCAACCCCTTCTCTTCTGTGCTGTTTTTCAATCAAGACCCTAAAAACACATCCTGAAGTTCTGTACCACAGGAAAATTTGGGAAAACAGGGGGAGTTTGACCCCTGCTTTCCCATGTATGAAACAAAGAAAGAATAAGAAGCGACTATACCGTATCCCAAGAGAGAAACTGAAGCGTTTTGTTTGTTGTCAATTTCATCACACAGACAGGAGGTGCAATAGAGGAAGGGAAGCAGATTGCTCACCCCTTTCAGAACACTCCACGATCGCAGGGGAAAACTCCGCCAAGGAGGGATCCCCAACCAGAAATCCTCACCCAGTGGCTGTCAGCTCTTCTATGGGGTCTAAGAGGAGTGCAGCCAGGCTCAAACCCTTCCTGCTGCACAGCTGCATCGCCTTCAGCTCTGCTGCCAGTGCTGAGCGGTCCTTTCCCAGGTGATCCATGAGAGGGTCAGGCTGGGACTCAGCAGTTCCCATGCAGGCAGCGATGCTATGGGGCAGTGACAATATTGGGCAACGTTATGGGGTAGAGACACAATGGAGTGGTGCAGCTACGGGGCAGTGCACCTACGGGGCAGTGAGGCTTTGGGGCGGTGCTGCTATGGGGCAGTGAGGCTTTGGGGCGGTGCTGCTATGGGGCGGTGCTGCTATGGGGCAGTGAGGCTTTGGGGCGGTGCTGCTATGGGGCAGTGTTGCTATGGGGCAGTGAGGCTTTGAGGCGGTGCTGCTATGGGGCGGTGCTGCTATGGGGCGGTGAGGCTTTGGGCGGTGAGGCTTTGGGGCGGTGAGGCTGTGGGGCGGTGCTGCTATGGGGCGGTGCTGCTATGGGGCGGCTGTCACAGTGGGAAAGAACAGCACGGTGGAAAGGCGATACAGGAGAGGAATGGCAAAGGGACAAACAGGAAAGGAACGCTCAGCGGTCTGCGAACATCTCGGCTCACGGGGAGATACCCCCCCAGGGAGGGATCTCCACGCACAGAGCCTTCCCAGCCGCTCTCAGCCCTTCCATGAGGTCTCAGAGCAGTGCGGGCAGGCTCCGCCCCTCCCGCTCACACCGCTGCACCGCCTCCAGCTGTGCCGCCAGGGCTGCCCGCTCCTTTCCCAGGTGCTCCATCGCTGGGTCAAGCCGGGACTCGGCAGCTCCCATTGGGGCACGAAGAGGCCGAGGCGGCCGACGGCAAACGGCGACCGTCCCGCGGGAACCGCGAGACACGGGAGAGGATCTCAGCCGTCGGCCGGGCGGCGCTTCGCCCACGGGGACAGCGGGCAGCAACCGCGGGAAACGCGGCCCGGTGCGTCCGCAGGCCGTGAAGCAGCGCAGGAAGCGCAGGGACACGGCGGGGAACGAGCCCGGCGCTCCGCTGTGGGACGCCTTCACGGCCCGCCGCGGCGCCCGGTGATGACATCACATCCGGCCTGGAGCGGAAGCGCAGTGTGGACGGGCGTGGAAGGGGAGGGGGCTGATGGAGAAAGAATGGCGGTGCTTCCGTGCCTGGGGCAGCGCTCCCGTCCCGTCCCGTCCCGTCCCGTCCCGTCCCGTCCCACAACGCTGCGGGAAGCGATGGCAGCAGCTGCAATAGAGCACGCTTTGCTTACTGCAAACTCCGCGTCTTTACGATGGGCAGCGGCTTGGCAGGATGGGCAGAGAAAGAAATCGAAGGAGTCCCGAAGGCGTGTGACTCCCTGAAGGTATTGGCCAGTGCAGATCCCGGGAAGGTTGTGGCTGTGCAGAGGCCTCTTCTGCACGGAGGCACTGGGTGAGCTGCCAGCAGCTTCCGTTGCTGCCCAGCTAAGCGTACCCGAAGTCATGGGCTGTACCTGAAGGGGGCCTCCAGGAAAGCTGGGATGGGGCTGTTTTGTAAGGGCGTGGAGCGACAGGAGGAGGGGAAATGGCTTTAGAGTGGAAGAGGGTGGATTTAGACAGTGGAGCAGGTTGTGGATGCCCCCGCCCTGTGAGCAGCCTGCTGTGGTGGGAGGTGTCCCTGCCTCCAGCCGGGGATGGAAGTGAATGGTCTGAAAGGTCCCTTCCAACCCAAACCATTCTATGGTTCTTTGTAAACTGCAGGGAACTGCAGAGGAGAATGGCTTTAAGAAGCCAATAGCACTAGAGATGCAGCGTGCAGTTCAGAGAGCACCTCTGTGCAGTGAGGTCAGAGCGTGCCTGAAACAATACGGCCCGGACAGAGAGTGGCTCAGAATGATGACAGAATCATAGAGGCACAGGGCTGGAAAGGACCTACAGGATCATCCCATCCAACTGTCCTCCAATCACCATCACCACCGCTGAGCTCCTCAGCCTCATCTCGTAGCACCTCATCCACAATGTCAGTGGTTTATGGGCTGGTTCGGCCCGGTTCCGTGAGTAGCGGGGCAGAGGGACCCGCGGATCGCCACCCCAGAAAAGGGGAACAGGGAAAAGGATAGCGAGATGGGCCCAAAAACAACACGGCAGCAACGATCTGAGCAGAAACAAAGTAATTGACTAGAAAGGACATCGGGCTGCAAGATAATACACTGTAATACAACAGCAGCACTGGCACAAGGTTGGTGGTGATGAGATCTCTCATTGTGGGTGCACCTTTTGCTTCCAGAGGACGTAGTGGTCAGCTCTGCTGCAGACCCAGTGCTTGTGTAGGTGGCACAGGGATGAGCTGATCCTGTCCCCGTTCAGGTACGCACATCGGCCTCCACCTCGCAGCTCAAACCTGTGCCCAAGAGGGAGGAGAATGGCAAAGGCACCCCGATGCGCCGAGAAAAGCTGGGGCTGCCTCTTCTGGGGAAGGAAGGGCAGAAAGGGCTCATGGTGGAGCACCAAGCCTGAGCCTGGCGGACCACGGTAAACCACGGCTGTGGCACCAGGAGAAGGTCCCCATCCCAAAGAGAGCCCGTGGAAAAACGTGGCCTGGACAGCTGGACGGACAGACTGACCAGTTGGTGAAGGCTGTGCCATCGCTCCACGTCCACTGGGTGTCCTCTTCTTCCCTGTGCAGCCCGATCCAACAGATTGCCGGGCCCTGGAAGCGCATCATGAAATCCTTTAAAGGAAGAGAGTGTTGAATGTCAGGAGGTTTTAACATCTGTCCCACTCACATCTCAGGCTCCAGCAGGCTGCAAGGTGCTGCCTTCTGCTGCATGGAAGAAGCTTGTTTGTGCTCCCATGGCACAAGAGCTGCCCCCGGAGGTGCACATCTCAGGATGTCCCCCAGATGGATGCGGGAGGGGTTAGGGGCAGTAATGTGCCGCTGTCCCTCCCCAGCCTGGTGCCTTCCCCAGAGCTTTGGGCTCGTGTCCCCATCTCACCATCTCCTCCGCACTGCCTATGGTGGCCAGGGAAGCTCCGTGGGCATTGCAGTGCTCCCTGCTGCTGTTCCAATCATTCTCCTCCTTCGAAAAATAATAGCATTTCCCCTGGAATCCGACCCAGGCGTTGGGGCACACGTGGGCAAAGTCTGGGAAAGGTGGCACAGGGACCTGCCGACATGCTGAAATGAGAAATTAGACAAATGTGAGGCAAAGGACAGGAAATGTGAATTTCTCTCACCTCCCTCCAACAGAGGTGGGGGATGGACTGCACTGTGTTGTGCTGCAGCCCCGGGTGCGGTTGCAGAGGTTAGGAAGGTTGAGCAGAGCGTGGTGTAGGGCACTGAATGGCTGCCCCACAGCACGTGGGAGCAGGGCTGTGCTTGGGGAGCGCATCCATGTGCTGGAAACCCCAATTCCCTGCTCTGTACCCAAACCTGAAACATCCTCTCACCATGGGGACACTTCTTGGCACTCACCGGTCGATATCACCACCAGCACGAGGCTGAGGGTTCCCAGTGCTGCACATGAAGCAATGAGCTGCACACGGGATCTCCTCCTTCCTGTCACATGGCACCAGGAACCTGGGAAGCAGCGAGCGGGTGGGGGCACATCCTTCTACTCCTGTTCCCCCCCATGCTCTCCTTCCTGCTCAGTCCCCACCATTACCCCATTGCTGTCCTCCACTCTGCCCAAGGGGCTGCAGTGCTGCTTTGGGCTCTGAAAATGTTTCTTGTTGGTCTCCTTCTCCCATAGCGGGTGTGGAAGTATTGGACTCCAGCAGCAATATCTGCACATCCTCTTCTGGGAGCTGGGGGTCAGAACTGGAGGGCAGATGTTGGTAGAAGTGGTTTTCCTCTTTATGTTTCCCTTTTTTCCACCCATTCCACTCTTTTGCTCTCCATCCCCAGCCTTACCCTGTTGGGATCCTTCTCCTCTGGTGTGCTGGGGGTTCTGGTGCTGCTTTGTGCTCTGAGGAATGGTTCAGTCGTTCTCCCTCTGCAGGCGTGGAAACCTTGTGCTTCAGTACAGGTATTTGCACAGATTGCTGTGGGGTGGACAGTTAGGATGGGGGGGATAGAAGGAAGGACTGAAGGAGGGGCTCGGGAGGATTAGAAAGGTGGGAGAAAAAGGAGAGAGAACGGGGAGAGGAAAGTGGAAGGAAGGAAAGATGGAGGAGCAAGAGAAGCAGGAAGGAGTTCAGTGCAGTTTGACATGTGAAGACGTGAGAAGCCAAAGGCGGTGTTGGTACCATTCAGCTGAGCAGTGTGTGCAGGCAGAGGATCTGTGTGGGGAAGCCAAACCACGCTGACATAACGGTCCTGTGGTTATGCTACATCTTTCAAAGTTCCCTTTGTTTGGTTCACACAGTTGGTGGGAGGTCCTTCGCAGTACAGAGCCCAACCCACACAGCTGTGCTTGGCTCTGAGCCATCATGGGGGGAAAGGAGAACCCGCACCTGTTGGTTATACCCAAGGAATTGATCCAGACACTATCTCTGATCAAAGCGGGCTTTATTCACCGTTTCAATGTCAGCTGTTCTACAAGCAGCAGCACACACAGAAAGCAGCGTTAGGTCTTTTATGCCCAGCACCACGGTGAAGCCCTTTGCTCCCTGGGCTCTCCTCGCCCACCTTGGAGCTCGGGCTGATGTTTGCAGCTTTGTGAGAAACACGCTCCAGGTCTACAATTTCGAATCAGGCCGAGATCTCTGTGAAGAGCAGTTTGTCCATGATTGCAACAACGGGCGCACGCCCCCTACTGCCAAGGCAGAAATTGCGCTCCTGATCAGTGCAATCCACTCCGTTTTCTCCCCTGGGTCCAACACAGGCAAAGCCTCTCCTGGCACTCATTGGTTGAGCATCTCAGGCTCACAATGGTCCGAAGCTGTTGCTCCATTATGTTTCCATACAACGTCTGTTAGCAACCCATTGTCTTTGGGTATATTCTTTACCTTTTAAGGAGATAGGAGGCAATATTTTCAACAATCGACACACTTGTTCTGTCTTGTGCTAGGCTCTCCCCTACCCTATAGAGTTTCCTTACCTGGTGCCTATGCCAATTCTACCCAGGAGGGAATGCCCCAGTCTCAACTTTACTCTGTTCAGCAGCATTCTCTGTGAAAAGCAACTTCACCTACACTACCTACAGAAATACTGGAAATTTCCACTGCAAAAACACAACCTACCTCTCACACATGGCTGACCGGGTCCTTTCTCCAGGTGATCTGTCAGTGGGTCAGGCCAGGACTCAGCAGTTCCCATACAAGCAGCGATGCCATGGGGCAGCTGTGCCACGACCTGTCTGGGGAGGCAAAAATATTCCACAGCGCTGCAGGAAGAGGGGGAGCAGCTGTGGTTTTCTAAGTTCTCTCCTCCTATTCAGCCATGGTTCTGCCCACAATGGCGGTTGGTGCACTCACTGTGGGGGGCCTTTGCAGTACACAGCCATACCCACACAGCCAAGCTTGGCTATGAGCCATCAGCTGAAAATGAGAACCTGCACCCGTTGGTGATACCCAAGCAATGTATCAGGATGGTATCTCTGATCAAAGCAGGTTTTAGTCCCACTGCAATGTCGGCTGTCCCGCATGCAGCAGCACACACAGAAAGCAGTGTTACATCTTTTATGCCCTGTTACCCAATGTTGATTTCTTCCTCCCATGGTTCCTCATTGGCTGAGTGCTTCAGGTTCACAAATCTTCCTGTCGCTAAGCTGAACGCATCCATACCTGCTGTGCACAAGTCGTTGCTATCTGAACATGGATACTGCTCATTGTTTTGCTTCTCCTCCATCAATTCCCTATCACTCAGGGCTTGTCTGTCCAGCACCAGCAATTAGCAGTCTTCCAACATAACGAGCCCATTGATATCCCTGTCACAGTGTTTGGGAGTGGGATGTGCAACCTGTCTGTACCTCCAGGCTCAGAGCTATTCCAGACGGCTGCACAGAGCAGAGCTGCAGTCTCTGTACCAATAAATGACCCCATCCACCTCATCTCGGTGACCATCAATTACTGCACCTTTTTGCTGAGCGTGCACAGACTGTCAGAGAGCCCTGGTGAAGGGAAAAGACCCCTCTGGAAAGAACTATGAGTAAAATATTTATGCTGTTGGTTGTACTGCAGAAACAGCATCCCATTCCCACAGTACCAAAGTGCCCCGCAATTCCGCATTGGCAGAAGAAGAGGATAAAAGAAGGGCCCCCCAGTCGAGAGAATGCAGCATATGTAGGTTCTGCCCGCGCCCCTTTCCTCAACAAACCATCCGTTTGGCTTTCGTCACTCTCTCCAACCACTGATTGTCGTTATCGTTTAATTACTTCTGAGCCTTCCGCTGTGATTGCAGACACGCTTGGGAAGTGGGCACTGCTTCCAAAGCCCCGAGGATTCTCACAGAGCAACACAGCTCATTTCTTAGGAGGCTGGATTATAAATGCAAATACTCTCTGGCCACAGGAGCCAGGCAATGGGAACCTGGCAGCATACGACACTCGGAAATGCCTACTGATTGGGTGCAGATGGCTTTCCAAGGCTGTGTTTCTGCATTGGATATGGAAAAGGGGGACCTGGCCTGAAGAAGCGGAGCACCATGTCTGTATTCTGCAACTTGTCCTTAGAAACAGCTGGTGTGAAAAGGTAGAAATACCACAGATGTGAGTGGCATGCTTTGGAAATGGAGTTGCTGAATGCTGGGATTAATTCTCACTTGCACTTTTTAAAGGTTGCGAATAGTGTGGGTATTATTATGGGCTGGGAAGGATGCTGTAAGGCTGCTGTGTTACGATAAGAGAGCCTCAGCAGAAGAAAAGCAGAGATAACAAGCATGAGAGAAGCCAAGGCCTGCACACAGGGCGGGGTGTTCTCACTGTGTGGGAGGGAACGGATGGCTGCCCAGAGGGTCCTCCGTGTCGCTGTAGTACCTTCTTGGCTACCAAGAGAAGCCTGCGGGCCACCATGAGGGGGCTGTGAGGTACCACGGAGCCTCCCCTCGGTCTCCTCCTGTCTGGGCAGAACAACCCACAGAGCTGAGGTGCTGCTCGTAGCCGCTGCCCTCGGGATCATTCCCTGTTGGGTGGGGATCAATGGTGATCCCTCCCACCCTTGGGGTCTCGGTGCCTCTCTGCACCCAACCTATCCTTGCTGGGAGGAGCGTTCCGTGCCCCCCACACCGGTGGTGCTCCCATCGTGGCCCTCGACCGCGCTCTGGCGGACGGCTCCTTCCCTTCTTTCCGGGGTCGCCCCACGGAACCCTCGTCCCCTCCCGTCCTCCGAGCTTTCGCTGTCACTTTTGACAACCCTCGCGAGCGAGATCTGCCTGGCGCCCGGTGACGTCGCCCGCGCTCACGGACTCCATTGGCGGGTAGAGGGGGAGGCACCAATAAGGACGCGAAGCGGTTCCTGGGGTATCCGCGGAGCGTAACGGTGCGATGGGTCCGAGCCAGGTGGTGCTGGGGCTGCTGCTTGGAGCCCTGGGCATGGCGGCGTGCTGTGAGTACTGCAGGACCGGGCTGCCCCCGGCACCGGGACCCGCGGCTCCTCGCTCCCCGACGCCGGGGCTGCGTCCGCGGGACCCCCACCCGCGGCTCACGGCTCCGACGCCGTCTGTCCCCGCAGGGTCGCACTCCCTGCGCTACTTCCTGACCGGGATGACGGATCCCGTTCCCGGGATGCCGCAGTTCGTGATCGTCGGGTATGTGGACGGCGACCTGTTTGGTAAGTACGACAGTAAGAGCAGGAGTGCACAGCCCATCGTGGAGAAGCTGCCGCAGGAGGACCAGGAGCACTGGGACACGGAGACCCAGAAGGCCCGGGACGGCGAGCTGGATTTCTGCGGGTTCCTGGGCAGGCTGCCGGAACAGTACAACAAAAGTGGAGGTGAGTGTGGGGGAAGCTGCAGCGCGATGCGTCTGGGACAGGAGCTCTGTGTGCCGAGGGTGTCCGCCAGCCCCACTGAGGTCTGGCTGTGCCCCACGCCCAGCTGGGCTGGGCCGTCCATGTGTGGTGGCACTGTCCCTGGGCTGCCCTGCTCCTGCGCCCACCCACCCCACCCCAGCCTCATGGCACTCGCGGTGCCCCACAGCCCAAGAAGCCTCTCACCTATCACTCTGACTGTGCCTCAGGGTCTCACACGATGCAGATGATGATCGGCTGTGACATCCTGGAGGACGGCAGCATCCGAGGGTACGATCAGTATGCATTTGATGGGAGGGACTTCCTTGCCTTTGATATGGACACGATGACGTTCACCGCGGCGGATCCAGTGGCAGAAATCACCAAGAGGAGATGGGAGACAGAAGGGACGTATGCTGAGAGATGGAAGCATGAGCTGGGGACTGTCTGCGTTCAGAACTTGAGGAGATACCTGGAGCATGGGAAGGCGGCAGTGAAAAGGAGAGGTGAGAATGGGAGGGAGACGTGGGGCTGGGCTGGGTGTGGGGCAGGGGCTCAGTGTGGGGTGCTCAGCCCGGCCCACAACATCAACCACCTGCAGTGCAGCCCGAGGTGCGAGTGTGGGGGAAGGAGGCCGATGGGATCCTGACCTTGTCCTGCCACGCTCACGGCTTCTACCCGCGGCGCATCGCCATCAGCTGGATGAAGGACAGCATGGTCCAGGACCAGGAGACCCGCTGGGGGGGCATCGTGCCCAATAGGGATGGCACTTACCACACTTCGGCTGCCATTGATGTGCTGCCGGAGGATAGGGACAAGTATCGGTGCCGCGTGGAGCACGCCAGCCTGCCCCAGCCTGGCCTCTTCTCTTGGGGTAAGCCTGGCAGCGTGGGATGTGTGGAGTTGGGATTTGGGGGCCGCCCCTTTGTTTACTGACAACGGTGCTCTCCCCCAGAGCCGCAGCCCAACCTGATCCCCATTGAGGCTTGGCTGGTCGTCCCCTTGGTGGTTCTCTTCGTTGCTTTGATTGCATTATTGGTGTGGAAGTTCCTGTCAGGTGAAGGCAGAGAGCTGGAGGGAGAAAGGGGGAGCTGCAGGTGGGGCCTGGACCCCCTTGGGAATGCCCATGGTCTGACATGAGCCCAATGCTGGCACTTTTTTCTGTCTGCAGGGAAGGAGAAGAAGGGTTATGAAGCAGCAGCAGGTGAGTGCCAAGGGCAGAACTGTCCCCTGCCAGTGCATGGGGTCAGGGCACTCTGGGGCCCCTCGTTGCTTTTGGGGTCACAGTGGTGATAGTGGCATGATGCTCCATGCCCCACAGCGAGCACAGAGCCAGGGCTCACTGCTCTCCCTCCCTTGCAGGCCACGATGGGGTATCCAGCGGCTCGGCCACAGGTACAGTGTGGAACGGGGGCTCAGGAGGGGTCCCTGTGGTTGGAGCGATCCCACTTCCCTGCACTCCCCCATTGGACCCACATCCGGGGCAATACTGGGCCCAGCCCTCCCTGCTGAACCCCCAGGGTGGTAAGTCAGGATGGGGATGTGGCCCCACGTGACACCATCTCTTCTCACCCCCACAGGAAGTGAACCTTCCATCTGAGTGCTGTGCTGCTTCAGCCAGCCCTGCATGCACGTGTTTGGAGTTTGTGGGTGTGTGTATCTCCATTTGCTCGACTCCTGCATCTCCTCGGGCTGACGCAGTGTGTGCTCCCCTGCTCACACACTGTTTCCAACAGTTAGCACATGGGTTCTGCCCTGTGCTAGGCTCTCTCCTACCATGTAGGATTATCTTACCTGGTGCCTGTGCCAATTGTACCCAGGTCAGAACGCCCCGGTCTCAACTTTGTTCAGCAGCTTTCTTTGTGAAAAGCAGCTCTCAGCGCTGTGCTCATTGTAGTCAGCCATTAGCTTCAAAACCTTGTTGGGCAGCTCATGCCTTGGATGGGTGCTGCTGACCAGGCTTTGAGCCAAGCTGGCATGGTTTTGTAATTTTGCCATTGGTATTCCACATCATAGCATCATGGACAGCCCGGGTAATTACAGGGTTAATAGTCCGGTTCTGTGTACTGACAACCTTCCAGATACCTGCTTCTCGAAAGAGAAGAAGAACTGCGTATCCCAGAGGACCTCACGGTCAGAGAGGGAAGATACGGCACTGAAATCACAGGTTATGAGTTGCGTGATCAGGCTCACACTCTCTCTCTGGCAGCCACGCAGAGTGCTGGGTGTGCTTCCGAGCTGTGCGCCTTCATTCAAGCAGACCTTTCGGTTTTGGAAACTTTCTCTTATTTTATCTTTTTTATAACCCGTACTTTCAATTTGATTGTATTATATTGTGTTATCTTGCATTCCAATATCACGGTTAGTAAAATAAGTTTTCCACCTTAGATTGTGGCCACTGCTCTGTTCTTTTTCCCTCTCTGAGCCCAGCTCCCATTCCCCCGTCCCCTTTCCCTTCCCATTTTTGGGTGCCAGGGGGCCCACAGGCCCACGGCCTCCCTGTCACGGGCATAGACTGATCTAGATTGAGCTAGATAACTCCGTGACAGCTTTTGGTGGAGAATGCGGGCAATCTGAAGCTTTTAACGCTAACAGAGAAAAGAAAGGATTTCTTTAAGCTGGAGACTGCCAGACTGCAAGGCAGTGCTAGTGTGACCTTCATAGATGAGATTATAGTCTGGGCAGTCTGCCGAACTCCGGACACTGTACCCAGTAGTTATTGTTGTTGTTGTTTTTCCCCCCATTTTAGCAGCTACCAGCTATGAGTCTGCTCTTTATTGCAGGAGCGTTGTATAAGGGATGAAGGACAATCATGATCTTGGGAAATTATTGGCCTATAATTAACATCATGATTTCGTGCTGTGGAATTGTGTTCATGTATAACCAAATAAGGGCCCTGATGGAGACACCTGCCTGGTACCATTATGCAATGTGGTATCATTTTAAGTTTGACACTTTCAAACCAGTTTCCAGCCTTCCTTCTCAGTTTGTCACACGTTTTTTCAACTGCCGAGCTGGAGCTCATACTCTTGTGCACGTTATCGATCTCCTTGAATGTTTTCTTCTCCATTTGTGTTATGTGGAAGAAGTCTCCTCCATAACCAGAGAATGCTGACTGGCAGGGAATATGGAGAGGTTTAGGAGAAAACTTAGAAGCGTGGGGACCCGCAATGTCATGGCACTCCACTCTTGGACACCTGTGGGATCCCAGGAAACGAAGCCAGTATTTGAGTCAGGGATGGTGTGGCTCAGATAGATCGAAGGAGGTACGGCTTATTTGGGGCTTGGCTTGTGCTTACCGTGCTCTATGTAATACTCTTCTGGAGAGAGAGAGTTTCCAAGCAGAGGTTGAAGCCAAAGGGGGAAATCTTGAAGTCGAATCTGATCAGTCACAGGAGACACCAGTAGCAGTGTCAGCTGCCCCTGTGGAAGGCAAGAAAAGGAAGTGGGTGTCCACGCGTCTGGAATGGAAAAAAGAAGCAGCAGCAGCGGAGGAGGAGGTAGAGGAAGATCCAGGCCAGGGGGCCTCCTCAGAGCCACAAAAGGCAAAAGCAAAAACCAAGAGACACGGAGAGGCGAGTGATGAAGAGGAAGTCTCTATTTCTGTTTGCCGACCTCTGAAGATGACTGAAATCCAAGGCTCAAGGAAAGAGTTTACACGGCATCCGAACAAAACCCTTGTCACCTGGTTGCTTCGCTGTTGGGACGGGGGGGCCAGTAGCTTGTCTCTGGATAGTAACAAAGCCCGCCAACTAGGAGGCATTGCCAAAGACTCATCTATTGACAGAGGGATTAGTAGATGTTTGGATGGAGCCACCACCCTCTGGGAACGAATGTTAGTAGCCGTCAGGGAAAGGCATCCCGTCAGAGACAGTCTGAAGCCTGTGATGAAGAAGTGGGATACAGCTGAAAAAGGTATCCAGTATTTGAGGGAAATAGCTGTGGTGGGAATGGTGTATGACCCTAATTTTGCTCCTAACGATCCACGCCAAGGTCATGATCCGCAGAGAGTGAGAACAATGCCTGATATATGGCAGAAACTCACAAGAACAGCACCAGATCTACCCTCAACACACGCTTCCATTTCAGCCATCTCAGAATGAGCAAAGACTGGATGAAGTACAAGAACAAGTGTCTCTATTGATAAATCATGACGAACCTGTAGAAGTATCAGAAACGTTTGATGAAGATCAGGATAAGCAAATGGGCCTAATGAAAGAACTGATCAAGCTAATGAAAATCCACTTAATTAAAGGGGATGGACCCTTCTCCTCACCTGCATCATCAAAAATCTCAGCTACTGAAGGCAAATTCTTTCCTGCTCAAATGAGGAACATTGTAGGATTGCATCGTGTATTGCCTCTTGGTGTCACCTCAGTGACCACAGAGAAGACATGAGGAAGTGGCATGACCACACTACTCCTGTACTGCGAGCACGGGTGAGAGAATTACAGAACTAATCAACCAGCGGTGTAGTTGCTCCAGTTACCACAGGTAATGAATAGAGGGGCCCTGCCCTCAGTCAGGGAGGGAGAGGGATAACAGAGTTCATTGGACTGCACAGATCCGATGGCCTGGCACATCAGAACCACAGAAATATAAGGCCCTGGTGGATACTGGTGCACAGTCCACTCCAATGCCCTCAAGTCATGAAGGGACAGAATCAATCCGTATTTCTGGAGTGACTGGGGGCTCTCAAGAACTGACTGTGTTGGAGGCCGAAATAAGCCTCACTGGTAAAGACCGGCAAAAAACACCCGATTGTGACTGGCCCAGGGGCTCCATGCACGCTGGGTATCGATTCCCTCAGAAGGGGGCATTTCAAGGATCCCAAGGGGTATCGCTGGGCCTTTGGAATAGCTGCTGTAGATACAGACAACATTCAGCAGCTGTCTGTTTTGCCTGGCCTGTCAGAAGATCCGTCTGTTGTGGGGTTGCTGCGAGTAAAAGAGCAGCAGGTACCGATTGCCACAAAAGCAGTGCACAGACGGCAGCACTGCACCAACAGGGATTCCTCGCTCGCCATTCATAAGTTGATTTGTCAACTAGAGAGTCAAGGAGTGATCAGCAGAACGCACTCGCCTTTTAACAGCCCCATATGGCCAGTGCGTAAAGCCAGTGGAGAACGGAGGCTGACGGTAGACTACCGTGGCCTGAATGAAGTCGCACCCCCACTGTGTGCTGCTGTGCCGGACATGTTAGAACTGCAATATGAACTGGAGTCAAAAGCAGCCAAGTGGTATGCCACCAGTGACATTGCTAATGCCTTCTTTTCCATTCCTCTGGCCACAGAATGCAGGCCGCAATTTGCCTTCAGCTGGAGGGGCGCTCAGTCTACTTGGAACCGTTTGCCCCAGGGGTGGAAACACAGCCCAACCATTTGCCATGGGTTAATCCAAACTGTACTGGAACAGTCAGTGCTCCTGAGCACCTGCAGTACATTGATGGTATTGTTGTGTGGGGCGATACAGCAGAGAATGCTTCTGAGAAAGGAGAGCAAATAATCCAGACCCTTCTGCAAGCTGGTTTTGCTATCAAGCGAAGCAAAGTGAAAGGACCTGCCCAGGAGAGTCGGTTCCTAGGTAGAAAGTGGCAAGATGGGCGCCGTCACATCCCAGCAGATGTGATGGACAAAAATCACTGCCGTGTCTCCACCCATTAGTAAGAAGGAGACACAATCTTTTCTGGGTGTAGTGGGCTTTTGGAGAATGCGCGTTCCAAACTATAGCCTGTAGGAGAGTGGCTCAGGGAGCAAGGAGTTGTGAGCTTGAGTGCTATGTGCACAACCCAGGCTGTGAGACCTTGAAGCTGTCAAAGCAGGAAGACAAACTGAGGCTTCACTTAAGATAAGGGGGTAGCTAGCCTGGGAAGAGATCAAGACAGTGGAATGCGAAGAACAGTGAAAAAAAACATGTGATGCTTAATGCTGTACCAATAGCTAGCAAGCAAGACACGTGATTTCTGTGTGCTAACCAGTTATAAGTTGCCGTGTGTACCCTGTATTTCTGTATAAGTATGAGCTGATTCGGGCAATAAAGGATTAGAGGAGTTTCCACCAGTACTTCTGTGAAGACGCGTGGATTCATTCAGGCCGCCTTCCTTGAAGTGGCGCCCGAACAGGGACCCGGGAAAGCCACACAAGTTGCCACAGCGGTTCGACGTGGAGGCAGCGGGATGCTCGAGAGTTGCCACAGTGGTTTGACATGGAAGGCAAGGAGAATGGGGAAGGTTGCAGCGGGTAAACGCTGTGTGCCGAGAGGGTGGTAGCTCAGAGCATCGTGTGCCAGACGCATGGAGACTTGGACCCGCGGTGGGGTGAGTGCCATGTGCCGGGATGGGTGGCCACTCGGGTAGGAAGATTGCGCAGCTTCCTCCTCGGCCACTTGCTGCTAGCATGGATGTGGAATTTGCAGCAGCACTGACACTGCTTCTCAGTATCCTCGCTAAGCGAGGGGAGACAGTGAAGGACAAAGACCTAGCTAAGCTAGTATCGTATCGGGACATAGAACAAGCAGAGTCACACAGTGCACTATTTTTTCACGTCTGTCTTGAACAATGGAGATGGGTGGTGGGACACCTGGAGCTCTGGGTTCAGGCCCACGACTGCACTGATGATAAACTCCCAGTGGGCTGTGGATGTGGGTGGGATTTGCTGCTCCAGTTGCATGCGTGTAAATCTATGTCCCAGTTGACTGGAAGCTGGAAACAGCTGAGTTTCCAGGCAGGACAAGACGGAAGACCTTGTCAATTCCAGGCCTGCCAGTCTCCCTTTGGTGCCTGGCAAAATCACAGAGGAGGTCATTGTGAGAGTTACTGAAAAATGCTTCAAAGACAGCACAGTCATCGTTGTCAGTACAGGTTAGGGCTGACTTTCTGGAAAGGAGCTTTGAGGAGAAGGACCTGGATGTGGTGGTGGTCAGCAGGTTGGCCATGAGCCAGCAGCGTGCCCTCGTGGCCAAGGGAATCCTGGGGTGCATTAAATGAGTGTGACCATCAGACTGAGGAAGGTGATCCTCCCCTTCTGCTCTGCCCTGGTGAGGCCACATCTGGACCACTGTGTTCAGTTCTGGGCTCCTCAGCACATGACAGGCAGGGAACTGCCGGAGAGAGACTAACAGGGGTCTGCAGAGGTGATTGAGGCCGGGAGGAACCCCACTGTGAGGAAGAAGAGCAACAGGTTTGGGGGAATCAGACATTTCCTGGAGCGGTGAGCATGGGGTGCCCTGATACACTGTGAGATGAGGTCAGTGTGGTCATAGCCATCAGCACACCCTCCACTGCCCCATTCATTGCTCCCAGTGGGCTGTGGACGTGGGTGGGATTTGCTGCTCCAGTTGCATGCGTGTAGATCTATGGCCCATGGGGTTTATCCAGGGACCTTGGGAATTGCAAGATGTCCCAGCTGACTGGAAGCTGGCAAACATCTGAGTTTCCAGGCAGGACAAGAAGGAAGACCTTGTCAATTCCAGGCCTGCCAGTCTCCCTTTGGTGCCTGGCAAAATCACAGAGGTGGTCATTGTGAGAGTTACTGAAAAACGCTTCAAAGACAGCACAGTCGTCGTTGTCAGTACAGGTTAGGGCTGACTTTCTGGAAAGGAGCTTTGAGAAGGACCTGGATAATCCTGGGGTGCATTAAATGACTGTGGCCATCAGGTTGAGGAAGGTGATCCTCCCCTTCTGCTCTGCCCTGGTGAGGCCACATCTGGACCACTGTGTTCAGTTCTGGGCTCCTCAGCACATGACAGGCAGGGAACTGCCGGGGAGAGACTAACAGGGGTCTGCAGAGGTGATTGAGGCCGGGAGGAACCCCGTTGCGAGGAAGAAGAGCAACAGGGTTGGGGGAATCAGACATTTCCTGGAGCGGTGAGCATGGGGTGCCCTGATACACTGTGAGATGAGGTCAGTGTGGTCATAGCCATCAGCACACCCTCCACTGCCCCATTCATTGCTCCCAGTGGGCTGTGGACGTGGGTGGGATTTGCTGCTCCAGTTGCATGCGTGTAGATCTATGGCCCATGGGGTTTATCCAGGGACCTTGGGAATTGCAAGATGTCCCAGCTGACTGGAAGCTGGCAAACATCTGAGTTTCCAGGCAGGACAAGAAGGAAGACCTTGTCAATTCCAGGCCTGCCAGTCTCCCTTTGGTGCCTGGCAAAATCACAGAGGTGGTCATTGTGAGAGTTACTGAAAAACGCTTCAAAGACAGCACAGTCGTCGTTGTCAGTACAGGTTAGGGCTGACTTTCTGGAAAGGAGCTTTGAGAAGGACCTGGATAATCCTGGGGTGCATTAAATGACTGTGGCCATCAGGTTGAGGAAGGTGATCCTCCCCTTCTGCTCTGCCCTGGTGAGGCCACATCTGGACCACTGTGTTCAGTTCTGGGCTCCTCAGCACATGACAGGCAGGGAACTGCCGGGGAGAGACTAACAGGGGTCTGCAGAGGTGATTGAGGCCGGGAGGAACCCCGTTGCGAGGAAGAAGAGCAACAGGGTTGGGGGAATCAGACATTTCCTGGAGCGGTGAGCATGGGGTGCCCTGATACACTGTGAGATGAGGTCAGTGTGGTCATAGCCATCAGCACACCCTCCACTGCCCCATTCACTGCTCACCTTCTGTACTGCACAGGGAGTAGAAGGGCCACAGTGCCAGGCAGACGAGCCCCAACATCGAGACCGAGACCTCCCCGCCCATCAGCAGCTTTGTCTGAGTTTCAGCTGGGATTGAACTGTTTTCTTCAGTGTGTCTGGTATGACCTTATGTTTTGGTTCCAGGGGAAAAACAATGTTGCTAATGTTTGCAGTTGCTGCTCAGCAGTGCTGTCCAGAGCCGAGGCCATTTGCAGCAAAGGACCCAGGCATTTGGGAGGGAAGAGAACTAGGACAGCTGACTGAAGTGGCCAAAGGGATATTCCGTGGCATGTGACATCAAGCAGGAGGATTTTTGAAGGGGGTTGGAGTTCATTTTGCTCAGTCGCGCTGCTTGGAGGGCTAGCTGGGCGTTGCCCTGGGAGCGTTGAGCAATTGCTTTCGCATCACTTGTTAAATACATTTCTATAGAGAGATATATATTTGTCCTGATGATTATCCTTTTCCTTTCCTCTGTCTTAGTAAATATTTTTCTCTCAACCCTGTCGTTCTAGTTTGTTTTGTTTGTTATTTTCTCCTCCATCGCACTGGGTTGGGGGGTGGGGGGCGGTGAGTGAGCATCTGTGTGGCTGTGTGAGCCACCTGCCAGGTTAAACCACCACAGGAGGGTCCCTTGGGAGTCATTCATGAAGGGTAAAGATGTCCAGGAAGGCTGGACACTTCTCATGAGGGAATTCTCAAAGGCACAGGAGCAGACCCAGCCAGCATGTGTTCATGAAAGGCAGGTCCTGCCCTTTGGTCACAGCAACCCCAGGCATCACGAAAGGTTTTGGGGCAGAGTGGCTGGAAAGCCGAGCAGAGGAAACAAACCTGGGGGTTTTGGTCTGTAGCCAGCTGAACGTGAGCCAGCAGTGTGCCCAGGAGGACAAAAGGCCGGTGGCATTCTGAATGGACACCTGCCCTTGGGTGCTGGAGCAGAGGTGCTGAGAAACGGGTGAGCATGGTGAGAGCACTGGATGATCACGGGTTCACTGTGAATGGACCGTGGGGATTGCGGATCAAAAGGGGGAGCATGGAGTGGGCAAGAGGGCCCTGGAACAAATAGCGGGTGACGGTGAGAAGACTATGGGCAGGCAGTGGCATTTCTATCAGGTGACCGTGTGGAGATGGCAGGAGTAATATAAGGAGAACGCGGTGTGAGAATTGGGATGGTAAAGAGGTGACCACGGCGTGAGTATGGTGAAACTACGGGGTGACCACTGGATGAGCATGGCAATGTCATGGAGGGACCACGGGGCCATCCGTGGGGCTCAGGCAGTGGGTGGAGCCCTGTGAGTGACACGGCTGTTCCCAGGCAGAGCAGCAGCACCGAGCATTCCTCCAGACCTCAGAGCAGACAGACAGGCGGATGCCACACGGGACAGTGCTATCATGCCAAGGCTGATCGGGGTACCCGCAACGGAGATCTGCCTGGAGACGGGTGATGCCACCCAGCCCAGGCACTCACTGCTCCAGAGCAGCGGCGCGGGCTGCCGGCACCCTTCCTCCTCCTCCGGCAGCAGCCATGGGGAGCGGCCGTGTCCTGGTGGCCGGGGCCGTGCTGGTAGCACTGGTGGCGCTGGGAGCACGGCTGGCCGCCGGCACGCGGCCCTCAGGTGAGCTCGGAGTCCCGGTGTGGGGATGGTGCAGGGTGGTCCCTCCCGGTGTCTCCCGGCGCCCACCCCAGCCCCGTGCGCAGCGCTCGGAGCTCCGCGGCTCAGGATGCCGGCGACAGCGGCTCCGCAGCCGTCGTGGGCGTGGGGGGACCGGGACGGAGCGCGGACGGGGAGTGGCTTTCGGGTCTGCCGAGGGGCAGCTGGGCTCCCTGACGGTGCCCCCTCCCCGCAGCATTTTTCCAGTGGAGTGCTACAGTTGAGTGCCACTTCCTCAACGGCACCGAGCGGGTGAGGTTTCTGGTGAGGCACGTCTACAACCGGCAGCAGTACGTGCACTTCGACAGCGATGTTGGTCTCTTTGTGGCCGATACAGTCCTGGGAGAGCCTTCTGCTAAACTCTTCAACAGCCAGCCGGACGTGCTGGAGAAGAACAGGGCTGCAGTGGAAATGCTCTGCAACTACAACTACGAGATAGTGGCCCCTTTGACGCTGCAGAGGAGAGGTGAGTTCACGCGTCCCCAGAGCTTGTGACTGGCACAGCGCTGATGAGCGCACGCGGTGCTCTCACAGCCTGTCCCCAACGCTGTCCCCTCTCTTCCCCCCCCCCGGCAGAGCCCAAGGTGAGGATCTCTGCGCTGCAGTCGGGCTCCCTGCCCCAAACCGACCGGCTGGCTTGCTACGTGACGGGCTTCTACCCGCCGGAGATCGAGGTGAAGTGGTTCCAGAACGGGCAGGAGGAGACAGAGCGCGTGGTGTCCACGGACGTGATCCAGAACGGGGATTGGACGTACCAGGTGCTGGTGGTGCTGGAGATCAGCCCACGGCACGGGGACAGCTATGTGTGCCAGGTGGAGCACACCAGCCTGCAGCAGCCCATCACCCAGCGCTGGGGTAAGGCCCCCAGCCCCTGTCCAGCTGTGGGAGGAGTGGGAGCGTGGCCTTCAGAACCCGAGCTCCTCTTCCTGTCCCTGCAGAGCCCCCGGGGGATGTGAGCAGGAGCAAGCTGCTGATGGGCGTCGGGGGCTTTGTGCTGGGGCTCGTCTACCTTGCACTGGGGATCTTCTTCTTCCTGTGCAGTAAGAAAGGTGTGTGTTGGGGCAGTGGGGCTGTGGTTGGGGAGGGGGGCTGGTGGTGAACTGTGACCGTGCTGACCTCGTCTTGCTCAGTTTCAGGGCAACCTGATCCAACCAGTCCAGGTAATGTCTCATTCCCCCAGTGACATTACTGTACTCAGAGGAGCCCCAGGCCCGCTGTGGTCCTTATTTCTCCCTCTTTCCTTACAGGGATCCTGAACTAGCAGCTGCCTCACGTGGCTGCTCCACCAGCATGTCCAGCACTCCCCGGCCCTGAGCTTGAGTTTTCTTTGGGGTTGTCACCGTGTTCCCTGCTGCCACTGCAGAGCCTGCTCTGTCCCTTTCTCAATAAGTACTCCCTGAGATGTTGACTCCGTGGTCCTTCCACTTCCTTACCGCGGTCACCCAATTATACCCCCAAGTTCCCAGTACGATCACCCAGTGGTCATCTCTTTGTCACCCCGTCGCAACACCATCTTTGCCCATATGACCCACATGATTACCCATGGTCGCCCCATGGTGGCCAGACTTTCCCCTTCGGATCCCTTCATTCTCAAGCTATTTTCCCACCATGTTTTTTTCCTAGTAACCTCACGGTCATCCAGTGGTGCCACCGTTTCTCAGCATGGCCCACCCGTGGCCTCACCAGGATTATTCCATGGTCATCCTACGGACACCTATTTGTCACCACATCACCACATTCTTACCCACAGTCACCTCGTGCTTGTGTTATGTTTTGGCCGTGACACCTCATGGTCACCCACTGTTCCTGTCACAGTGTCCTGTTTCCACTTCGGACACTGTTTGGTCACGCAAGGATCCCTAGAGACGCCCATGGAGCTCAGCAGTGGGACGGGGCTATAGCGGGGACCAAATGTCAGAGGGAGTCCTGCAAAGCTGCGCTCTGTCTGCAGACGAATGATGCCGCCTAGCCGTGTTGTTCCCTGCCCATTGCTCCCCAGCTCCAAGCTTGCTGGGGAGCACCTCTCCAGTAGGTCAACCCTAACCTGTATGGATGGAGGCAATTTTTCCTCCCCGGGTGCAGGACCCTATACTTGCTCATCACATTCTCGTCTGCCAAACCGACCACTCTGTTCACATCTGGTTAAATGGCAGCACAGATTTCTGGTATGTCAGCCACTCCTCCCAGCATTGTACTTGCTGAGGGTGTACTCTATCCCTTCATCCAGGTCAATGATGAAGATGTTGAGCAAGATTGGACCCAGAAACACTCCCTGGGAAACACTGCTACTTACAGGCCTCCAACCAGAATCTGCACCAATAATCACAACCCTCTGAGCTCTGCCAGTCAGCCAGTTCACGGTCCACCTCACTGTTCTCTCACGCTTCCTAGGAATTATTAACTGGGATCATTCTCCTGGCTGGGTGGCCTATAGAAGACCCTCACCTTAAACGTTGCCCCATAAATGTTACCTGGGGGCTCTCAGCCATGTCATTGGGAACAGCAAGCTTCATGCATCCCAGCCCACCATTACAAACAGCAACGCCATACCGTCTCACTGCCAATCTGTCCTGGAGAGCCCAGAGCCATCCAGTACACATAGTGCGTGTCATAGAACCCTTCCCACCACACCTTGCTTATGCTAATGATGTTCTAGCTCCAAGACCAAGCCAAAAGCTTCCCCCTCCTCCTGCTTACACCTCACGCTGTGTGCATTGCTATAGAAACGTTTACAGGGTGCTCCAGTGTGCCCAACTCCAGGTGGAGCAGATCCAAATGCCTTATGAGCACGCCATGCCTCCAAATTCGGATGGACACCAAGACAAACAAACAAACAAACAGACAAAAAAAACCCAATAATGCCTAACAACCGTGCAGATGGAGACCTGGAGAGCTGCTTGTTCACTGTTGAGCTCTGTCTGTGAGGCTGCACCAGCTCTGGGCTGTGCAGAGCTCGCGTGTTACACAGAGGGCATACATTTCTGCTGGGTGGATACAACTGCTGGTTGAACTGGCTGAGTGACAAAGCCCTCCCTGCACACCCTCCCATGCAAGTTTGCGTTAGGAAGGGAGATGGGGCTGTGTGCCAAACTGGCCTTCCCCCAGAAGCATGCAAGGACCTGGAGTCAGACCTTCTTGCACCTTTCCCTGTCCTTCTACCACGTTTTGTCTTTTATTTTAGGAAAATAGGGCCAGAGCAGAAGGAAAACAAAAGCTCCAGGACAACTCAGCTAGTTTACTCTCCTTCCTCACTTTTCCCCTTTCACAATCCACAGAAAGGCCATTAGCCACACAAGGGAAGAAATGATCAGGTGTGTGAGGAGCAGAGCAAACCAAGCTTAACTTCCAAGGCCGGTCTCTTCCACGTGACTGGTCTGAGGTCTAACACAAGGATGAAGGGAAAGCTTGCAGGGAGGATGTCCTCTTCTGCTCGCAGGTCATTTTTAGTCAATCTCCAAGAGACATTTTACTATTCTCCTGACCCTTGTACACGATTCATCAGTGGACCCTGACATTACTGGCAGGAACACGTGCACACAGAACATCCCTACGCAGCTGCACTTTGTTAAGAAACGCCTTCAAAAAGCTGCATGCAGGAAGAGCAGAAGAGAAAACCGGGCGTGGGCAGAGGTCTTCTTCTATTAACAGGAAAAGAGACCAAGAACGTCCCGGATGTAAGTCCCTTTTCCAGAGAGAGTGCCAGTGATGCCACCTCTTTTCCTAACTTTCTGTATGTTGAGAAGCATTAGGGCCTCTGTCATCCTCGGGGTCTCCAGCATCCTCAGGGTCTCTCCAGTGGGGGTTTTCCCATGAAAAATGAGGTGCCGGCCCTCAAAGAAACTCCTCCTGCACGTGAGACAGTTGCAGAGCCTACCTCTCACACACATTAGCCAACTTTTAATAAAGCGGGGGCCCTGGATGAAGCTCTGCCTGCAGTGCAGGCATTTCTAAGGTCTCTGCCCTGAGTGGATCCTCTGCAACTTGATCGGGCTGGAGCTGTGGTTGAAGCTCTTCTTACACCCGGGATAGAGAGAAAGGTCCCACTTGGAGGCTGTGGCAAGCAGCCTCAGGAGAGACCCGAGGCTGACCCCTTGGATTCCGGAGTCGAGCATACAGGGGGTCTGAAGAGCGCTACGCTCCAGCTGAAAAGGAGATGTTAGCCGCGTACGAGGGGGTAAAGGCTGCTTCCGAAGTAGTTGGTACTCAAACGCAGTACTCCTCCTTCCGCTTGAGCACTTGAGCTAGTGCTCAACTGGATGTGTACAGGAAAGGTTCCCTCCATCCATTGTGCTACTGATGCCGCTTGGAGTAAGTGGGTTGCATAGATTACACAATGAGCCCAAATGGGGAACCTCAGTCGCCCACAAATCTTAGAGGTGATCATGGACTGGCCTGAGGGCAAAAAGTTTGGAACATCGCCAGCAGAACAGGTACTGTGTGCTAAAGAGACTGCGGCATACAACGAATTACCAGAAAATGAAATTAGCCCTCCTCTCTGATGGCTCACGTCGTCCCGTGGGGAAGCATCGCAGATGGAAAGCTGCTGTGTGGAGCCCCGTGTGACAAGTTGCGGAGGCCACCAAAGGAAAAGGAGAATCAAGCCAATTTGCAGAGGTGAAGGTTGTCCAACTGGCTTTAGACGTTGCTGAACAGGAGAGGCGGCCAGTGCGTTGCACTGACTCACGGATGGTGGCAAATGCCTTATGGGAAGGTGGGGGGTGGTGGTTACAGCGGTGAGAACAAAACAATTGGCAAAGAAGGGGGAGATCTATTTGAGCTGCTGAGCTGTGGAAAGATACTGCTGCCCGAATAAAGAATATGGTTGTAAAGGCGTGTTCTGTAGATGCTCGTGTACCAAAGAGTCGGGCTACTGAAGAACAAGAAAATAATCATCAGATAGATCAAGCCTCTAGACTTAAGGTGTCTCAAATAGACTTGGACTGGCAACACAAGGGTTAATTATAACACAAGGGTAACGGTCCCATGGAACCTCAGACCATCAAGGAAGAGGTGCAACATTTAAGTAGGCTGGGGACTGGGGGCTGACTTAAGTATGGACGCTATTGCACGGGTTATTCCTGACTGTGAAACATGCACTGCAATTAAACGAGCCGACAGGATGAAAACTCTCTGCGGGGAAGGGCAATGGCAGAAGTATGAATATGGGGAGGCGTGGCAGGTTGATTCTATCACCTTGCCACGATCTCACAACGGTAAGCATGAGGTGCTTACCATGGTGGAGGCAACCACTGGGTGGCTTGAAACACATGCAGTACCCCATGCTACCACTCACACCACCAGATTAGGGCTCGAGAAACAAGCCCTGTGGCGACACGGCACTCCGGAAAGAATTGAATCAGACACTCGGACTCATTTCAAAAATTCTCCTGTTAATACTTGAGCATTGAGCGGATTTATCGTATCTCCTATCACGCACCAGCCTCTGGTAAAATCAAATGGTATGTCGTGTTAAAAACTGTGTCAAAAGCAGCGGGAGGCGGAATATTTAAGCACTGGGAGAAGCATTTGGCAGAAGCCACCTGGTTGGTTAACACTCGAGGATCTATCAGTCGTGATGGGCCTACCCCATCCAGCTCCCTACATAACGTACAGGGAGGTAAGGTCCCTGTAGCACATGCAAAGAGCACGTTGGGAACAGTGGTCTGGGCCTTTCCAGCTTCTGGAAAGGGCAAACATCTCCGTGGAACTGTTTTTGCTCAGGGAGCTGGCTCCGTTTGGTTCGATGTGGGCCCGGGCAGCCTGCTCTGATGACTGGCAACCACGCCCGTGGCAGGGAAGTTGAAACTAGACGATCTCTGAGGTCCTTTTCAAGCCAGGCCATTCTATGATTCTATGATTCTTTGTAGAGCACTGGGAGTTAGAGAGTTAATGCTCCGCATACCTGGTTCTGAGAAGAGAAGAACTACATACCCCAGGGGACTTTGTGTTTCCATTTACAGATCAGAAGTAAAGACGAAAACGGTTTTTACAAACACGAGATATCTCATTTTCCCCTTTCTGCTCGTCCCAGCAGCAAGCGTGCTCGCCTTCAGCATTAGAGTAAGGTCTTCAGCTTTTGAACACTCTCTCTCTCTCTCTCTCTCATTTTTACTAGATTTATTAACTTTGTTTCCAATTATATTGCATTATGTTGTGTTATCTTGCATTCTGATATATTTTCTAGTAAATTAGCTTTCCTCCTCAGATCATTGCCACTGCTTTGATGTCAGGCCCGTCTTCCTACCCTTTTCCCTTTTCCCCTTCCCCCTTTTTCCTTTTCCCATTATCCCTTTTCTGGGGCGTGGGTCCGTGGGTCCTCCTGCTCCATCAGTCACGGAACCGGGCCGAAGCACGCCGTAAACCCTTGCCACGCACTTAATGGACCTCTCTCCTGTGTGGATGCGCTGGTGGCGCTTCAGTACAAAACTGTACTTGAAGCTCATCTCGCACTCGCGACACTTAAAGGGTCTCTCTCCTGTGTGGGTGCGCTGGTGGTAGGTGAGCTGGGATTTGCTTTTGAAGCTCTTTGAACACTCGGGACACTTAAAGGGCCTCTTTTCTGTGTGGATGCGACTGTGGTGCTGTAATTCATAACCAAATTTGAAGCCCTTCCCACACTCAGAGCACTTAAAGGGTCCCACTGCTGTGTGCATGCGCTGGTGGCGCTTCAGTACAAAACTGTACTTGAAGTGCTTCCCACACTCACAGCACTTAAAGGGTCTCTCTCCTGTGTGGATGCGCTGGTGGCAGGTGAGGTGGAAACTGTTTTTGAAGCTCTTTGGACACTCAGGACACTTGAAGGGTCTCTCTCCGGTGTGGATGCGCTGGTGGCGCTGCAGTATGGAACTGTATTTGAAGCCCTTCCCACACTCACAGTACTTAATGGGTTTCTCTCCTTTGTGTATGCGCTGGTGGCCGGTGAGGTGGGAATTGGTTTTGAAGCACTTTGGACAATCAGGGCACTTAAAGGGTCTCTCGTCCGTGTGGATGCGCTGGTGGCAGGTGAGGTGGGATTTCCATTTGAAGCTTTTTGTACAATCCGAACACTTGTACAATCTCTTCACTGAGCGTACACAGTGGTGGTTAAGAAGGACGGAACACCTTTTCAGGCTGTTCCCACACTCAGCGTTTGGGTTCTGCCTTTTCTCCTGACACACTTCCTCGCTCCTTGCACCTTCAGGCTGCTTTTGACCCGTGCTGGAGTCCTGGGGGCTCCTCGCAGTCTCTCCTGGAGGGTTCCCCCGTTGCTGCTTGAGGTGCTCTCCTTGTTCCAGATCCTCCTGGATAGCCTTTCTGATTTCTCCCACAGAGGCAATACCCCACTGCCCTTCAGTCACATCACACTTCTGCAGAACGTCCGGAGCAGCTGCGACCCCATGGCCTGCTGGATGACAGAGAAAATCCAGGAATGACACATCGGGCCTCAACCGCTTCTCGGACAAAGACGGCTCTCGTCAGCCCAACCTCCTCCTGTCCCCCGCCACCTCACCTGGGCTGAGGTCTCCTGCCGTGTCCTCCAGGCCACGCACATCTGGGATCCAGGGCTCTTCCCCTCCCTCGAGCAGGGAGATCATCGCAGGCTTGGGGGCTGGACATGGGGGTTGAATACAGAAACACTGGATGTGAGAGCATTTCCATCATTCTGGCACAGCTGCTTCTCCAGCAACTCCGCTCTGCGTCCCTCCCAACTTCTGTAACCACACCAAAGGCCCGCATGACACTGGAGCAACACATACTGGCTTGCTTCGAAGCCCAGCATGACCTCTACGTATCTGAAAATTACGCAGGAACAATTTCTCTAACATTCACCTTAGGATTTCTTTTCTCAAATTGTATCTGAGCTGCTCAGTGCCCAAGGCTTCATAAAGGTTTACGGGAATTCCAAGGAAAAAGAAAAAGAAGGTAAATAAATAACCGGGGAGTTGTCGGGTTGCTGGAGCTGGTGCACAATGCAATGCAGCAACACAAAGACAGTTTACAGGAGCCGATCCAACCCCTCCGGGCTGACGCTTGCTTGCCAGCAGCGACTCTGGGTCTTTTCTCACAGTGCTGAGTACGCTAAGCCCTTCTGAAACTCATGCTTATCTGTCTTTCGTTTGTGTTGCAGTTGCGTTGTTCCGTAAGTAACTGCACCGCGATTATTCTACGCCCTGCTTGCAGAGGCTCATTCTGCACAGCCCAAGGAGCCCTAACGAGGAGGAAAGGCAGCAAAGCCCTCACCCAGCGAGGCCACGCATTCGTACGTCTCCAGCATCACGTCCCGGTACAGCACTCGCTGCGCAGGGTCCAGCAGCGCCCACTCCTCCCTGCTGAAATACACGGCCACATCTGCAAAGCTCACGGGCTCCTGCAAGCAAAGAGGCTCCTTGCTGGGAACAGCCAAGGCCCACGGAAGCAGCTGGCAGAGGGGAGAAACTCCAGTCCCGGCGGCTTCTCGGTCCCCAGCACACAAGTGCTGGCTGACGGCACCTCCCTCTCCCCATGCGTTCACATCCCTCACTTGCCTGCTTCCCCGTGCCCCTACCTGAGATGGATCCTGCGTGGCCATTTGTTGCTCGCCTGCAGACTGGGAGGGTCACAGATGAAAGGCAGAAGGTCCACTGGAGCCTGCCGGGACAAAAGAAATGGCAGCGGAGGTGGGAGGGAGCGCAGCAGTCCCTGCCCAAGACCAGCCCTCCCCAGCCCATTTCGGGGTAAAAGCCACCCGGGACACAGACAAGCAGCACCGCACCCATCTCCAATCTTGTAAACTCACTACTAAATCACTACAGTGTATCTTCGTTATACCAATGAACATATTCCCGCTTCTCCCCTAAGAGTACATATTGTAATTGTATCCATCCATTAGAAATTGGCAAAGTCTGCAAGATGGCATCCAGGGATACCAACTGATCAGAAGAGTCATGGGCTAAACTACAGTCCAAAACACGTACGCGAATGGACTCAAGACAATTGTTACAGCTGAGAAACGAGAGCTCGTTACGGGCTGTAAAAGGATGAAAGGGGGAAAGGTGTACTGTGCGCAATGGCAAGATAGGACGTTACTCATAAAGCAAGGGAGAACAGAAGCAAACTGGAACGGGGAGCAGAAATTAAAGGAAAAGAAAATAACGATAAGGAATTGTAAACAAATTTCCCAAAGTGGAGAGATGTATCATGGAAAAATAACATTTGTCCTCGACAATCCCAGAGTCACAATTTACAATCAGCCCACTGATATTGTGTTCAGTGTAACTGTAGCACAACAGAAACGAGATAACAGTGCGGGGAAGAAAGGTATTTCAGACCCTCCACAGTCAGCGCCAGCAAGGAAAGGAAAACATACTCCCACTCCCTCCAACAACCAGAGGAATGGTAAGGCCTGAAGGAAGAACAAACAGTGCCTGCAAGGCATTGGGACTGCCTGTCGAAGGAAAAGTAGTATCAGTAAGTGAACAATGACAGCCTGTATAAACACGCTAATTCCAGTGGGACTTTAAGGCCCGTTGGCAAATTCTTTTCAAGAAACAAAGGAGCACAAAGTTTAATCTAAACCTGACTGGCTGCTGGAAAGCTGAGCATGCAACTCAGACAGCACAGAGTTAAGATCACCAACGGAAACAGAGCAAAACGCTGTGCTCCAAATTGCCAATGCCGATTCCCCTCCCTCTGGCAAGACATGCATGTCAGGCACTCACTCTGCAGCCATCGTGCAGGGCTTTTAGCACTTGGAACAGGTGACTTGGGTGCTCATCCCTTCGGTTCGGTTGTTGATCCCAGCCCCCGCAGAAACAAGAAGGCTGCAATGCGTGCATTTTGCAGAGCACCTACACACGTTTGTCTCGCTCCAATTGAGAGGAGGGAGAGGAGGTTCTTTGATATTTCTATACCCGCCGTGAGACTAAGAAACAACAGCTCAAATGTTGGTCCAACCAGTTTATTACCGATCTTGATCAGGGAGATGGGGAACGGGAGGATGGGCACTATTACGGATTAGGGTGATGGGGAAGGGAAGGCGGGCGACAGAAAAGACAGGAAAGAGGCAAGAATTGCATAAAGCAGGGATAGTCACCACCAGGATCCAGCAGCGGTCCCGCTGCACGCCGTTCCGATGGTCCGAGGCAAAAGTGCAGGGGGAGAGCAGCAGCAAGGCAGCAAGAAGCTGCAGGTACCAGGTCGGTTCAGGAACAGTGTAAGCACGGGAGGCTGTCAAAATGCAGGCATTCCATAGTGAGGAATCCGATGGCAGACACCTTCCCGGGGTAGAGCAGCAGCAGCAGCAGAGTGGCCGGCCTTAGGCAGCAAGCAGGTAGAGCGCAGAGGAAGCCCGGGAGGGAGAGGCAGGTCGTGAGGCTCCTCATGTCAGAAACCTTCTTGTTCTTCTTCGTGAGGAATCTGTTGTCAGAAACCTCTCCCTGCTTCAGCATGAGGAACCTGTTGTCAGAAACCTAATCTCGTGGTTGTTCGTCCCTTTTTTTTTATCCTTCTTCTGCCAACGTGGCATTCCCGGGTGCTTGGCTAACAGCCATGTGCAGGACCCCCCGAGATGGCTACGTCCCTCGAGATAAGTCCACACAAAAGACTGCTTCCTGGCCATTAAGCTCTGGCTTCTCTCTTCCTCTTCCTCTTCCTCTCCCCCTCCTTCTCCCTCTCCCTCTCATCTCTCTCTCCCTCTCATCCCTCTCTCTCTCCCTGGTTGCCCCTGCCCTTGTTCATCTGTGTCTCTCAGACAAAGGATTTCGCAACCCTTGCCCAGGACTTGCCTGGACTCATCCACCTGTGTCCCTCAGCAAGCTTTGAGACCGTGATGCAAAAGAATAATCTCTTACAATGTTTAATGCCAAAAATCACTGATGTGCCACCGTACCCCATCTCTGCTGCAGCACGTGGGGTGGGATTTCTGAAGTGACCATGCATTTGGAAAAGAATAACTGCTGTCTGTGACTCACAACTGTTTATGCCACACACACGCTCCAACATGACCAACAGATTCACTCCCTAAAGACATGAAATTGCACCAACTTAAGGGAAGATTCTAACTAAGGGAACTTCTTGTCGGATACAGAACGGTTGCGGATCTGCTGCTTCGCCAAAAGGAACACGCTCGGCCATCGGGTTGGGGATCATCTCCTTCTCCCGCACTGCTCTCCCACGAGGAACGGCCCGACACCCTCCCCATCCCCAACTTTAGAGGTGGCAGCACCACCGCTACACCGCTCGGCACCAGGAGTAGTACCGGCAGTTTGGAAACAGCCCCTTCTGAGCCCATTCCCCACCAGGCCGCGTTCCGTCCCTCACTTCGACACTTGTCAGCCCTCCCCACGATAGCGCAGCCCCCGCACCTCCCTGTACAGCTGAGGAAATGGCCACCCTGCTGGTCCTGAACTGGGAACCCTGGAGAAGAACCCTTCTGCACAGCGAGGGAAGGCCACGGGCCCGAGTCCCAGGCCCTGGCCCCAGGCCGCTTCCCTGGTGCGCTCCAATTGCTGCCCACACAGCCTCAGCGCATTTAGGGTTTAGAGACTGGGTTCAAGATTAGTGTCAGTCTTAGGGCATATTAGGGTTACCGCTAGGGTTAGGGTTCTGATTAGTTACGGTTATGGTTACGTTCAGGATCACAGAATGTCAGGTACTGGAAGGGATCTCGAAAGACCATCTAGTCCAGACCCCCCGCCAGAGCAAGTAACACCTAGATTAGGACACTGAGGGGCACGTCCAGGCACGTTTTGAATGTCTCCAGACAAGGAGACCCCGCAACCTCTCTAGGCAGACTGTTCCAGTGTTCTGTTATCCTCACTGTGAAAAACTTCTTTCTCCTATTTATGTGGAACCTCCTAGGTTCCAGCTTGCACCCACCGCCCCGTGTCCTCTCAATGGGAGTCACTGAGACACTGGCGCCAGCCTCGTGACACTCACCCTTCGCATATTTATAAACGTTAATGGGGTCACCCCCCAGTCTCTTCCAAGCTAAAGAGACCCAACTCCCTCACACTTTCCTCATAAGGGAGATGCTCCCCTCCTTTCATCAGCTCGGTCACTGCGCTGGGCTCTCTCAAGCAGTTCCTTGTCCTTCTTGAACCGAGGAGCCCCAGAACCGGACACAGTATGAGACGTGATCTCACCAGGGCAGAGTAGAGGGGGAGAACCTCTCTTGACCTACTAAACACACCCCTTCTAAAAAACCCCAGGAGGCCACTGGCCTTCTTGCCCACAAGGGCGCAGTGCTGCTTTCTTGGTCATCCTGCTGTCCACCAGACCACGACTCTCTGGCTTCTTTCCTTCAGCCAGCTCACAGTCCACCTAACTACCCAACCGTCCAGACCACGCCCCCTCAGGGGGAGACAGCGTCAAACGCTTTACTAAAATCAAGACAGACCTCATCCACTGCTTTACCATCATCTATCCACCTGCTTGCGTCTTCGTAAAAGAATACCAGGTCGGTTAAGCACGACTCCCCCTTGGCAAAGCCATGCCGACTGCCCCTAATGACCCTCTTATCCTCCATATGCCTAGAAACAGCACCAAGGATAAGTTGTTCCATCACCTTCCCAGGGATGGAGGTGAGGCTGACCAGCCTATGCTTCTCCGCGTCCTCCTCCTTGTCCTTTTTGGAGACCGGAGAGACATTTGCTTCCCTCCATACTCAGGCACCTCTCCCATTCCCCACGATTTACCAAAGATAACGGAGAGCGGCCGACCAAAGACTTCCGCCAGCTCCCTCAGCACCCACGGGTGGTGCATCCCATCAGGACCAAGGGATCAATGCACGTCCACGTTGCTTAAGTGGGCCTTAACCCAGTACTCATCAACCGAGGCAAACTCCCCTTTTACCGTCAAGTACCCTGTCCCACGGGATTTCACCTAGGAATTGTTCAAAAAGGGAAAAGTCGGCCCTACTGAAGTCCAGGGTTCTGACTCTGCTTGGTATTCTGTTCCTGCCACACGAGATCCTGAACTCCGACATCTATTGGTCGCTGCAACCAAGCCTGCCCTCAACCTCCACCGCTTCAACCAGAACCTGCCTTGTCAGTGAGACTAAGAACCAGCGGCACTCCCCTCCTACGTGCCTCATCCACCATGTGCATCAGGAAGTTATCATCAGTGCACCGGAGGAACTTCCTGGACCGCGGAGGGCTGGCTGAGTAGGCCTTCCAGCAACTATCAGGGTGGTTAAAATCCCCCACGACAACCAGGACCTGTGACAGCAAGGCTGCTATCAGCTGCCTGTAGAAGGCCTCATCAACTTCCTCGGCCCGATCCTGTGGCCTGTAATAGATACCCACATCAGTATCACCCACGTCAACCTGCCCCTTAATTCGCACCCTCGAACTCTCAAATCGCTCCTCATCCACCCGGGACAGTACCCAATACATCCTTCTTGCTCTCTCACGTAGAGAGCAATCAGATCGTAATCGCCCGCCCGAACAAGGATTTCTAACTCCTCCTGCACGTTCCCCACGCTGCGTGCATTGGCATACAGACATTTCAGGGAGCAAGCCGAGCACGCTGACCCTCAAGACCACCCGCACGTCACCTCCGCTGACCCCCAGAGCCCTTTAACACGCCTCTCAGGCCCTCAAGACCACCCCTCACGACCCCCAGGACCCTTGAGGTTGCCCCAGGACTCCCAGACCCTCAAGACTACTCTGCGCAATCCCCCTCTGACCTCCAGGACCCTCAAGGAGCCCTCCCAGGAACCTCAAGACCACCCCCCTGGATCCTCCTCTGGCCCTCGGGGCCCTTCAGGACCCCCCAGACCCTCAAGATCACCACCTGGTTGCCCCCTCTGGCCCCCAGGATCGTTGAGGACCTCCCCAGGAACATCGAGGCTACCCTCCGGACCCTCTCCTGACCCAAGGACCATGAAAGTTTCCCAGCCACACCTTGCAGCGTGCACCCTCTGACCCCCAGGACCCTTGACACCCAGGACCCTTGGGCCCCCCATACCCTTAACACCCTTAAGATGTTCCGAGCTGTGCACCTCCGGGGGCAGCTCTTGTGCCATGGAAGCACAAACAAAGTTCTCCCATGCAGCAGAACGCAGCGCCCCGCAGCCTGTTGGAGCCTGACATGTGGGTGACACAGATGCTAAAACCTCCTGACATTCAACACTCTTTTCCTTTAAAGGACTTCATGATGCGCTTCCCAGGGCCTGGCAAACTGTTGGACTGGGCTGCACAGGCAGGAAGAAGATGCCCAGTGGACGTGAAGCGGTGGCGCAGCCTTCACCAACTGGTCAGTCTGCCCGTCCAGCTGTCCGGGCCGGGATCTCCCACGGGCTCCACTTGGGATGGGGACCTTCTCCTGGTGCCACAGCCGTGGATTCCCGCGGGCTGCTTGGCTCAGGACAGGTGCTGCACCCTGAGCCCTTTCTGTCCTTCCCCGGGAGAGGCAGCCCCAGCTTTTCTCAGCGCGTCGGGGCACCTTTCCCATTCTCCTCCCTCTTCAGCACAGGTTCGAGCTGCGAGGTGGAGGCTGACACGCGTACCTGAACGGGGACAGGATCGGCTCATCCCTGGGCCACCTACACAAGCACTGGCAGACCCACTTCTTAGAGAATTCTGCTCTCCTCCTGGTGCACAGGTGAAGGACATCACTGGGAAGCTACCTAGCTGGGTATGGCCGACAGACCACAACCCCTTAATGCCCTTCCACACAGGGAGAGGTGATGCGGCCACGCGTGGGTCAAGGGCTATCAAAAGGGAAACTCCTCACTCGAGTCCTCCCCTGTGGGGCAGGAGCTGGGGGGGGGGGGACGGGACGGGACAGAACCGCCACCACAGACCCAACACAGCCACTGAGTTTATCATTCCTGTTATTTCTCTTCTTCTTTTCTTAGTAAACACAGACTGCCTCAGCACACGAGTTCTTTTCTCCTTCCTGATTCTCTCCTTGTCCCACCGGCAGGGGGCAGCGACTCGCAGCTTTCTGGTGCTGAGCTGCCACTAGGTGGATTACAAAACCAAACACTCGGCACGCGGGGCTCGAAGGCTGGAGGTAACACCAGATCTCACCACAGCACCTTCACGCAAAGCATTATGGGTGGAACAGCTCAATACCCGCCCGTCACAGCGTTCATCTCCTTCCTTACTACTTTCTCTCCAAGGCTGTTTGTTCCTTCCTTCCTTTCAAAGCATTTCCTTCCGAACAGCCACGTTGCCTACCACTTCTGTGTGCCAGCCTGCGCTGCTTTCTGCTGTTACCGCTTTGTACACCGCACACGTGTACATCACAGCAACCACGGGCTTGTTCGCTGCCGGTGCTCAGCGGCACCGTCCTTCTCACCCCTCAGGAACCACACAGCAGAAGCACTTCACACTGTGAGCACTCTGCTCCAGATGACCTACAGCAGCTGTTCACGTTTCAAACGTATTCGAGACGTTCCAAGCACTGTGACCTCAGCGCTGCACCACCTCCACGTCTTCGGATAAGAAGCTCAACAGAAGCAGTGCCCCGAGCTCAGCACTGAGGCGGGATGTGGGAGAAGATGGGTGCTACCAATGGGTCCGACCCTCAGCCCCAAACAACCGCAACCGCAGCGTCAGGAAAACACCAACAGTGCGTTGTCAGAAAGGTCTCCCCTGCTCAACGCAGCCGTTGCGACGGGCGCTGCGCTTTCTCCAATCCCCGCGAGCAGCCCCGGAGCTGAAGGGCAGAACCGGCGGTGCGGGTACTAACCCCACAGGGATTCTCCCGGCAACAGGCACAGGGAGCGAAGGAATCACAGAGTCACAGAATCGCAAGGGTGGAAAGGACCTACGCATCATCTAGTCCAACTCTCCTCCCACCACCATTACTGCCGCAAGCCACTAAACCGTATCTCGTAGCACCTCATCCAGACGCCTCCCAAACACTGCCACGGGGATGGCGACTCCCACCATCTGCCTGGCCAGCCATTCCAGTGCCTGACCACCCTCTGAGAGAAGAAGTTTTCTTTATACCTAATCTAAATCTCCTCCGGCGCAACTTGCGGCCGTTTCCTCGGGTCCTGTTTGTTGCCTGGGAGAAGAGGCCAAACCCCTCCTCATCGCGACCTCCCCTCAGGAAGTTGTAGAGTGCAGTGAAGCCCCCCCTGAGCCTCCTCTTCTCCAGACTGAACAATCACAGCTCCCTCAGCCGCTCCTCAGAAGGCCTGCGCTCCAGGCCCCTCACCGGTTTTGTTGCCCTTCTCTGGACACGTTCCCGGGACTCAGTGGCTTTCTGGCAGCGAGGGGCCCAAAACAGAACACAGTACTCGAGGTGCGGCCCCATCAGTGCTGAGTACAGGGGGACGATCGCCTCCCTGCTCCTGCTGGCCACGCTCTTTCTCACGCACGCCACGATGCCATTGGCCCTCTCGGCCACCTCAGCACACTGTCGGCTCGCGTTCAGCCGAACATCAAGCACCACCCCCGGGTCCCTTTCCCCTTCACAGTCATCCAGTCACACTGCCCCGAGCCTACGGCGCCGCATGGCGTCACCGCGGCCAAAGTGCAGGACTCAGCACTCGGCCTCGTTGAACCTCACCCCATTCACCTCGGCCCAGCTTACCCGGATCCCTCTGAAGGGCCTCCCTATCCTCACGCAGGTCCACACCACCTCCCAGCTTGCTCTCAGCTGCACACTTACTGAAAGTACACTCGATCCCCTCGCCTAGGTCATAAAGATATTAAGCAAGATGGGCCCAGTACCGACCCGCGGGAAGGCACAGCTGAGGAACACGGAAAACAAACAGCCTGCGCCACAGCCGGGCCACCGCGAGGGCGGCACGAACAGGCCGAGGCCACTGACATACCGAACGGCGACCGTCCCGCCGGGAACTGCGGGATGCGGGAGAGGATCGCAGCCGTCACCCGAGCGCCACTTCGTCCACGGGGACAGCGGGCAGCGACCGCGAGAAACGCGGCCCTGTGCGGCACCGCCTCCGCTTGAAGAACCGCGTCTCTCCGCTCCGCTCCGCTCCGCGCCGCGCCGACTGCACGGCGCCGCTCTGGGACGCCACACCGATCCGGCGCGCGGGGATGACATCACGTCCGGCCCGCAGCGGAAGCAGAGCGCGGGCGGGGGGTGACGGCGAGAAAGTGGTGGCGCGTCCGTGGCCGGGGCTGCGGCGCAGAGCCGGGGAGCGGTGGGTGCCGGGCGGTGGGGCGCGGGGACGGCCCGGGGCTGCAGCAGCGCCGCGTGCGGGGAGCTCAGAGCCCGGGGTGGGGTGGGGTGGGGTGCGGCCCGGCCGAACTGCGCTGCGCCCCGTGCCGTCCAGTCCCACGGCGGGGGAGGGCGAAACGTTTCACAGCGCTTCGGTAAGCGGCGGGGGGAGCGGCTGCGGTACAGCACGCTTTGCTTACTGCAGACTCCGCGTCTTTACGATGGACGCCGGCTGGGCAGCGTGCGTACCGGTATTAAACGTTTGTGAATTCCGGAGGTGAGAAATCAGTGTTTTTTTTCGGAGACCGGCTCTGCTGTGAAGAAGTTTTAATTCGCGATGGCGGCCGTCCCGCAGACAGGAGCGCTCAGCAAAAACACATCGCAGCCTTATATCCGCTGTGCGCCGACGCCGAGAATTCCTCCCGTTTCCCCGCTGAGTGCTCCAGGTGCACAATCTGCCCGACGCTTACTACTGTATCTGCATGCTCATCCCATCAACCTTTGATCTCTTCCTCGTTCTCACCTCGTAATTTGTTACCTCTTGCCTATCCTGTTTGTCTCATCCATCCATTTCCCTTATCTTGACAGTTGAGCCTCCACCCACCCCCCCCTCCTCCCCGGTATCTGCTTCTCTGTCTATTATCCAGGCATGCCCTCGCTGGTGTGCGAGGCTGGGGGAAAGAAGCAGATTTGAACTCTCACACATTGAATTCCCAAATATAACAGCTTTGTATAACTTACAACACTACAAACGTTATGGACAGAAATGAGGTCAGAGAGCATCTGTTCGACATCTCGAAATAATTTATCAGGACGGTATCTGTGATAAAAGCAGATTTTATTCGCAGTGGCGGGCATCCCGCAAGCAGGAGCGCATGCAGAAAACAGCGTTACGTCTTTTATGCCCTGTTACCCAACACTGATCTCTTCCTCACCCGGTTCCTCGTTGGCCGAGTAGTTCAGGTTCACAAATCTTCCCAACGCTCAGCTAAACTTACGGATACCTGTTAAACATCAGTGGTTGCTGTCTACACATGGATAGTGCTAATTGTTTAACTTCTCCTCCTCAAGTTTTCAAACACTCAGGTCTTGTCTGTCCAGCAGCAAAAATTAGTAGTCTTTCAACATAGCGAGCCTGTTGATATCCTTGTTACACTGTTTAGGTGTGGGATGTCTAACTCGTCTTTAACTCAAGGCTCAGAGCTGTTCCAGATGGCTGGAAAGACCGGAGCTGTAGTCTTTGTACCTATAAATTACTCCATCTACCTCTTCTCTGACTGTAAACCACCTCGCCTACCTGCTGAGCATGCAAAGACTGTCGGAGACCCCTGATGAAGTAAAAAGGCTCTCCCGAAAAGAACTATCAGTAAAATATTTCTCTTGTTAGTTCTAATGCAGAAACAACATCCCATTCCTACAAGTCTTCCCTTTTCTTCTTTATACATTGTTGATTTCTGCAATTCTTTTCTAAGGTATGATTTTATAGGCATCTTCCTCTTCTTTACTTTCTTAATTCCCCGTCTCCTCTAATATCATCATCTTATCCGAATATGGTGCTGGCTCAACTGGTGTTTGCTTCAATAGTGCCGTCTCGATCAGTCACTGTACCAGTCCCCTCACACAGGGGATAACACGGCAACCGATGGCCGCCGGGGTTCCTGCTACTATAACCAAAGGAGTAAGTATGGATACAACCAGCCCTTTCTGTTTACCAAACCGGGACTCCAACCATCCGTCGGAATAGAAGAATCTACTCCTGAATTTTCTGTCAATTCATCAGCACGGGCGGTAAGCCCTTGCAATGCCTTAGTTATTCTGCCATCTGGAGCTGTGTTACTGGGAATGGAGGTGCCACAGCGGGTACCCAGTGTTACACACACACACCCTTTTTCAGCTAACATCATATCTAGCGGGATCCTATTTTCTCAGACCATCCACTTGTGACATCTAACTGTTCTACAATTCCCCTTATTGCGCCCTTTGTGTAGTTTATAAGTCACTGTTAATTATAATGGATGTAGTTAACTCAATCTACGTTCTCGTTGATCATCACCCACCAAAACGGTGACTCAAACTCTGCAACAGTTTGATTTCTGGCCTTAAATGCATCAGGGACTCCAAGAAGTGGAGAGGTAAAACCGTCAGCTTGCCCACATTCTGAACAGTTTACTGATACGAGTGTACTTTGCAGTGTTTTTTCACAAGAGATACGTAAGCATTTGTATCAAAAGCTGCACTTATCAAATTAATCCACATTACTGTCTTTGGATTTGCAGTTTTTTTAAAGGTCCAGCTGTCTTCGATTCCCATCGTGTTCGAGGGACCTTCTTGACTCTTAGATGATGCGTCCACCGTGCTTGTTCTTTAATTTTGACTGTTGTGTGGGACGCTAGCAGCACCTGGAGCAGACCTTCCCGCCTGGGTTGCAGGGGTGACTTTCAGTTTTACAACCTTGATTTAATTAGGTGGTTCATCTTTTCCATCTGTCCACTTATCTGCGGCCTGTGCAGTGTATGCAGTTGCCAATCTTATGTGGCCTGTGCAGTGTATGCAGTTGCCAATCTATTCCCAATAGCTTGCTGACCCACTGGACACTCTTTGCAATAAAGTGAATTTTCCAGTCAGAGGATATTATTGCAGGAACCGCAAACCTTGGAATACTCTTCTGCAACAATACCTTGGTTTCTTCTTTGGCTTTATTGGTCCTGCAGGGGAATCCTTCTGGCCACCCAGAAAAGGTATTGGTTAGAACTAGCATATAACAAAACCCTCCTTTTTCCTGTCAGTTCCACAAAAAAAAAAAAAAAAAAAAAAAAAAATCGATTTGCCATTGTTGTCCTGGAAGGTTCCCTTTCCTAATAGGCCCCACCTGTACCCTGTTCGTACAACTACTTTGTAGTGTCTGTTCCCCCAGTATGTTTTATTATGTTCCCTTAGAACCAATCTCTGTAAAATACTAAAGGGCACTACAACGTGTCCACCTGGGTAAGCACCCATCTGTCAGCTTGCTCTCTTCCCTTCTAAATCAATAATTAGATTCCTGTCCCCACTAAAATACTTCACATGTTCCGACTCCGGTTCAGATGTTTTGAGTTTACCGTCTGGAATTAAAGCCAGTTCAACAACTTCTTTTCCTTCAGCTGCCCGCTTTGCCACCATCCCTGCCACCTGATCCACCATCCTTTTTCCAGTTTCCCATTCGGTGTTACCTCTTACCGTATTTACCAGAAAATAAACCTCTTTACCCTGCTTCCCTCACTGCAATGTCACCAATTTAACCCTAGTAGTGGGTCTGCTGTGGTAAAACGTCCCTGGTTCTGTCATTCAGCTTTTGCGATCCCCTCAGCTTGGTCCACCTTCCTCCCCCAAGTCCCATTTCCCTGCTGTTTGCACATGGCTTCCGGTCCACCGGGGGCAGAACTCTCCCTGGGCCCTTCCAGGCCCTGCTCTAGTGCAGCTGCTACTGTTTCCCAGTTTCTTTCTTTCGTTACAATCTCTGTTTCTATATACTCTCCAAGCCCCTCAATTAATTTATCCAGGTCCCTTACTTCTGCCTCCCTTTAATCTGTATATCGTCGGGAGAAAATGCAGACATTCTTGCTCCGATTAGCAAAAGCCCTTGGGAGGTGTAAACAAGTTTGGCAGACAGGGAGGGAGAAAACCAAAAGACTGTAACTATTTGTGCCAGGCAGAACCTCTCGACATGCTCACCAGACGTCTGGCTTGTACACCTGGCATGGGGGTGTGAGTAGATGCTATAAAGGGCAAGCTGACTGGTGGCAAGCCCCTCCGAACCTAAGACTGCTAGCAGAGGTGAGTGGCAAGGAACCATGGGATCATGTATTGTGAGAATACACGAGTGTTGAATGTCACGAGGTTTTAGCATCTGTCCCACCCACATCTCAGGCTCCAGCAGGCTGCAAGGCGCTGCGTTTAGCAGGATGGAAGCAGTTTGTTTGTGCTTCCATGGCACAAGAGCTGCTCCTGGAGGTGCACAGCTCAGGACATTCCCTGGTCAGCCTCCTCGTTACTCATGGGACTGGTCCGGACTGGCCTGTAAAACCACTGACACCCTTTTCTTTTCTTCTCTTTTCTTTTTTTCTCTTTTCTTTTTTCTGTTCCAGGCCGGTGGGCCTGCTGCCCCCCCGTCACAGACCCAGATAGATCTAGAGATAACTCCGTGACACCATCTGACAGAATCACATGGATGTTAGGAAAACTTCTGCTCCAATAAGCATGCTCAATCATCTCGATCCCCAAAAGAGACGGAGGAGAGTCTTCAGCTTATTTTATTAGAAGAAATGGAGAGTCCACTGAGGCATACCCCTTGATGTGCGGAATCAAACTCTGTAACCCACGTAAGGCTATGAAGCAGATATGTTTATTACGACGCCGGGTGCGAGGGGGGTATCTCCTAATTCACACACCAAGGAAAGTGGTGTCTACACATTTATAGGCATAGCATGTACATATGAGCACGCGTCCTAGAATGTGGGATTATCTCTGGGTTCATCTGGTGGTTGTTGGATGGAGGCTATCGTGAAACCTTTAGGAGAAATGTACGCCCTCTGTGTAACACGTGAGCTCTGAGCAGTGCGGAGCTGGTGCAGCCTCACAGACAGAGCTCAACAGTGAACAAGCAGCTCTCCAGGTCTACCTCTGCATGGTGGTTATGCATTGTTGTTTTTTTGTCTTGTTGTCCATCCAAAGTTGGAGGCACGGCATGCTGACGAGGCTTGTGGATCTGCTCCACAGGGAGCTGGGCACACTGGAGTGCATTGCAAATGTTCCTCTAGCAATACGCACAGCAGGAGGTGTAAGCAAAAGGTGCTTGAGAATCTTAAGCTAAGAGAATCTTTAGCTTGGTCCTGGAGCTACTGCATCATCAGTGTAAGTGAGGTGTGGTGAGAAGTGTTCTGTCACGTGCATTCTGGATGGCTCTGGGATGAAAAAAATTCTTTATGGTGAGGGTGACAGAACACTGGAACAGGCTGACCAGAGAGGTTGTGGGGTCTCCTTCTCTGGAGACGTTCAAAATCCACCTGGACACTTTCCTGTGTTACCTGATCTAGGTGTTCCTGCTCTGGCTGGGTGATTGGACTAGATAATCCTTCAAGGTCCCTCCCAGTCCCTGATATTCGGCGATTCTGTGTGCCTAGAAAAAGCCTCGGGGACAGAGAGGAGGAGTCAGGGTGTGTGAATCACGTGGGCCGTTCAAATGCTGAGAAACCGTAAGCCACCCATTCACGGGACTACACAGTGAGGAGGGTTGTTATTACTGTGAAGAGAGTGATAAGTGCGGGGCACCTGTTAACGGCCTGGTAACGGGGCGAGGGTGGTGCCTGCAGTTGCCAGCAGGCCTGGTCTTGTGCAAGCAGAGCAGAAGTCAAAAAACCCAACCCCCTGTCTGGCACACCAGCCTCGGAGACAGGCCCATCTGTTGGCCCATCGGAGACAGACAATCTGTTGGCCCATCATATTTAGTCCCTCATCACTCCCTATAACTGGATGGATAGAGGAGAACACAACTTGTGCTCTCGAGCCCTTTACCTGTCGCCCCAAGGCTCTGAAGTCCTTTTTCATAGTCTTTATGGAAGTTCTTCCTATATCATCACAGCCTATCTGAAACAACAATAGGGGATAGTAATCTGAGGGCCGAACTAGGGTAGGAAGTTTCTTCCTTAGGTCTTTAATCTGGGCTCCGAGGAGGCAACAGATCTCTCTGTTTAGAGGGTCTGGTCTACATATTGGCCCTTCTGCTCCCTTCAGCAGAGAGTCACCAATGACAATGACCTGCTGTTTTTTTCTTTGCTGACAAGATTTTAATGCTATGTGAGGTCTGTTTAGACTTTGGTAACACCACCAACTGGGAAGAACCATCATCACCATCACTGTCCAGTTGTCCCTGCAGGGCACTGTAGCTGTTCCACAGGGGCAGCTGGGAAAGCAGGGGAATCTCTGGGAGGGCTCACCTGCATCGCTGAACAGGGGCCTTTTGCCACTGCCCTGCACTCCCCGATTCTTCACAGTAGTTGCTAGGGGGAGGAGAGGACAGGGGGTTCACTGCAACAGGAACACTGTCTGCCTGCTGGTTCCCCTCTGTCAGCTGTTTGCAAGGTGGCAGGGGGTGACACGCTCCACGTGGAGCCTCAGCTGGCTGCCAAGATTTTGAGGCGATAGAGCTTGGCACCACCAATCAATCTCCCTCTCACATTCCCTTATGCTCCTCACCCTTTTCACCTCCTCCTTCATGTCAACCTCAAGGCTGAGGAAGTGATTTAGCCGGTCGCATCTCAGACAAGTGCTGTCTCCCAGCACAGAGGCCAGGCTCTGGCACTCACTGCAGCCAGAGACCTGCACACTAGCGTCGTGTTTTGGGACCTCAGTCGGAGTCTCCACATTTTTTCTTTGCAGCAGCCTTCCTTTCATGTGTGCATGGGACCTCGGTCTGGGTCTCCACATTTTTCCTGGCACAGCCTTCCGCCGGGGTGCAGCCACGGCAAACCAGCAGACTCACTTGCACTATTCGGGTAGCCTTAATGGGGTGTGACATTTCAGCCCTGCCCTGCTGCTGGTGGTGCCGGCACCACCCTCGCCCCGTTACCAGGCCGTTAAACAGGTGCCCCGCACTTATCACTCTCTATGTGATCACTCTATGTGATCACTTATCACATTATTGCTTGCGGCGCTGCTGCAGCCCCGGGCCGTCCCGCGCCCCACCGCCCGGCACCCACCGCTCCCCGGCTCTGCGCCGCAGCCCCGGCCACGGACGCGGCACCACTTTCTCGCCGTCACCCCCCGCCCGCGCTCTGCTTCCGCTGCAGGCCGGATGTGATGTCATCCCCGCGCGCCGGATCGGTGTGGCGTCCCAGAGCGGCGCCGTGCAGTCCGCGCGGCGCGGCGCGGCGCGGTTCTTCAAGCGGAGGCGGTGCCGCACAGGGCCGCGTTTCTCGCGGTCGCTGCCCGCTGTCCCCGTGGACGAAGTGGCGCTCGGGTGACGGCTGCGATCCTCTCCCGCATCTCGCAGTTCCCGGCGGGACGGTCGCCGTTCGGTATGTCAGTGGCCTCGGCCTGTTCGTGCCGCCCTCGCGGTGGCCCGGCTGTGGCGCAGGCTGTTTGTTTTCCGTGTTCCTCAGCTGTGCCTTCCCGCGGGTCGGTACTGGGCCCATCTTGCTTAATATCTTTATGACCTAGGCGAGGGGATCGAGTGTACTTTCAGTAAGTTTGCAGCTGAGAGCAAGCTGGGAGGTGGTGTGGACCTGCGTGAGGGTAGGGAGGCCCTTCAGAGGGATCCGGGTAAGCTGGGCCGAGGTGAATGGGGTGAGGTTCAACGAGGCCGAGTGCTGAGTCCTGCACTTTGGCCGCGGTGACGCCATGCGGCGCCGTAGGCTCGGGGCAGAGTGGCTGGATGACTGTGAAGGGAAAAGGGACCCGGGGGTGGTGCTTGATGTTCGGCTGAACGCGAGCCGACAGTGTGCTGAGGTGGCCGAGAGGGCCAATGGCATCGTGGCGTGCGTGAGAAAGAGCGTGGCCAGCAGGAGCAGGGAGGCGATCGTCCCCCTGTACTCAGCACTGATGGGGCCGCACCTCGAGTACTGTGTTCTGTTTTGGGCCCCTTGCTGCCAGAAAGCCACTGAGTCCCGGGAACGTGTCCAGAGAAGGGCAACAAAACTGGTGAGGGGCCTGGAGCGCAGGCCTTCTGAGGAGCGGCTGAGGGAGCTGTGATTGTTCAGTCTGGAGAAGAGGAGGCTCAGGGGGGGCTTCACTGCACTCTACAACTTCCTGATGGGAGGTCGCGATGAGGAGGGGTTTGGCCTCTTCTCCCAGGCAACAAACAGGACCCGAGGAAACGGCCGCAAGTTGCGCCGGAGGAGATTTAGATTAGGTATAAGGAAAAGTTCTTCTCTCAGAGGGTGGTCAGGCACTGGAATGGCTGGCCAGGCAGATGGTGGGAGTCGCCATCCCCGTGGCAGTGTTTGGGAGGCGTCTGGATGAGGTGCTACGAGATACGATTTAGTGGCTTGCGGCAGTAATGGTGGTGGGAGGAGAGTTGGACTAGATGATGCGTAGGTCTTTTCCACCCTTGCGATTCTGTGACTCTGTGATTCCTTCGCTCCCTGTGCCTGTTGCCGGGAGAATCCCTGTGGGGTTAGTACCCGCACCGCCGGTTCTGCCCTTCAGCTCCGGGGCTGCTCGCAGGGATTGGAGAAAGCGCAGCGCCCGTCGCAACGGCTGCGTTGAGCACGGGAGACCTTTCTGACAACGCACTGTTGGTGTTTTCCTGATGCTGCGGTTGTTTGGGGCTGAGGGTCGGACCCATTGGTAGCACCCATCTTCTCCCACATCCCGCCTCAGTGCTGTGCTCGGGGCACTGCTTCTGTTGAGCTTCTTATCCGAAGACGTGGAGGTGGTGCAGCGCTGAGGTCGCAGTGCTTGGAACGTCTCGAATACGTTTGAAACGTGAACAGCTGCTGTAGGTCATCTGGAGCAGAGTGCTCACAGTGTGAAGTGCTTCTGCTGTGTGGTTCCTGAGGGGTGAGAAGGACGGTGCCGCTGAGCACCGGCAGCGAACAAGCCCGTGGTTGCTGTGATGTTCACGTGTGCGGTGTACAAAGCGGTAACAGCAGAAAGCAGCGCAGGCTGGCACACAGAAGTGGTAGGCAACGTGGCTGTTCGGAAGGAAATGCTTTGAAAGGAAGGAAGGAACAAACAGCCTTGGAGAGAAAGAAGTAAGGAAGGAGATGAACGCTGTGACGGGCGGGTATTGAGCTGTTCCACCCATAATGCTTTGCGTGAAGGTGCTGTGGTGAGATCTGGTGTTACCTCCAGCCTTCGAGCCCCGCGTGCCGAGTGTTGGGTTTTGTAATCCACCTAGTGGCAGCTCAGCACCAGAAAGCTGCGAGTCGCTGCCCCCTGCCGGTGGGACAAGGAGAGAATCAGGAAGGAGAAAAGAACTCGTGTGCTGAGGCAGTCTGTGTTTACTAAGAAAAGAAGAAATAACAGGAATGATAAACTCAGTGGCTGTGTTGGGCCAGTGGTGGCGGTTCTGTCCCGTCCCCGTCCCCGTCCCCCCAGCTCCTGTCCCACAGGGGGGGACTCGAGTGAGGAATTTCCCTTTTGATAGCCCTTGATCCACGCGTGGCCGCATCACCTCTCCCTGTGTGGAAGGGCATTAAGGGGTTGTGGTCTGTCGGCCATACCCAGCTAGGTAGCTTCCCAGTGATGTCCTTCACCTGTGCACCAGGAGGAGAGCAGAATTCTCTAAGAAGTGGGTCTGCCAGTGCTTGTGTAGGTGGCCCAGGGATGAGCCGATCCTGTCCCCGTTCAGGTATGCGCGTCAGCCTCCACCTCGCAGCTCGAACCTGTGCTGAAGAGGGAGGAGAATGGGAAAGGTGCCCCGACGCGCTGAGAAAAGCTGGGGCTGCCTCTCCCGGGGAAGGACAGAAAGGGCTCAGGGTGCAGCACCTGTCCTGAGCCAAGCAGCCCGCGGGAATCCACGGCTGTGGCACCAGGAGAAGGTCCCCATCCCAAGTAGAGCCCGTGGGAGATCCCGGCCCGGACAGCTGGACGGGCAGACTGACCAGTTGGTGAAGGCTGCGCCACCGCTTCACGTCCACTGGGCATCTTCTTCCTGCCTGTGCAGCCCAGTCCAACAGTTTGCCAGGCCCTGGGAAGCGCATCATGAAATCCTTTAAAGGAAAAGAGTGTTGAATGTCAGGAGGTTTTAGCATCTGTCCCACCCACATGTCAGGCTCCAACAGGCTGCGGGGCGCTGCGTTCTGCTGCATGGGAGAACTTTGTGCTTCCATGGCACAAGAGCTGCCCCCGGAGGTGCACAGCTCGGAACATCTTAAGGGTGTTAAGGGTATGGGGGGCCCAAGGGTCCTGGGTGTCAAGGGTCCTGGGGGTCAGAGGGTGCACGCTGCAAGGTGTGGCTGGGAAACTTTCATGGTCCTTGGGTCAGGAGAGGGTCCGGAGGGTAGCCTCGATGTTCCTGGGGAGGTCCTCAACGATCCTGGGGGCCAGAGGGGGCAACCAGGTGGTGATCTTGAGGGTCTGGGGGGTCCTGAAGGGCCCCGAGGGCCAGAGGAGGATCCAGGGGGGTGGTCTTGAGGTTCCTGGGAGGGCTCCTTGAGGGTCCTGGAGGTCAGAGGGGGATTGCGCAGAGTAGTCTTGAGGGTCTGGGAGTCCTGGGGCAACCTCAAGGGTCCTGGGGGTCGTGAGGGGTGGTCTTGAGGGCCTGAGAGGCGTCTTAAAGGGCTTTGGGGGTCAGCGGAGGTGACGTGCGGGTGGTCTTGAGGGTCAGCGTGCTCGGCTTGCTCCCTGAAATGTCTGTATGCCAATGCACGCAGCGTGGGAAACGTGCAGGAGGAGTTAGAAATCCTTGTTCGGGCGGGCGATTACGATCTGATTGCTCTCTACGTGAGAGAGCAAGAAGGATGTATTGGGTACTGTCCCGGGTGGATGAGGAGCGATTTGAGAGTTCGAGGGTGCGAATTAAGGGGCAGGTTGACGTGGGTGATACTGATGTGGGTATCTATTACAGGCCACAGGATCGGGCCGAGGAAGTTGATGAGGCCTTCTACAGGCAGCTGATAGCAGCCTTGCTGTCACAGGTCCTGGTTGTCGTGGGGGATTTTAACTACCCTGATAGTTGCTGGAAGGCCTACTCAGCCAGCCCTCCGCGGTCCAGGAAGTTCCTCCGGTGCACTGATGATAACTTCCTGATGCAAATGGTGGATGAGGCACGTAGGAGGGGAGTGCTGCTGGTTCTTAGTCTCACTGACAAGGCAGGTTCTGGTTGAAGCGGTGGAGGTTGAGGGCAGGCTTGGTTGCAGCGACCAATAGATGTCGGAGTTCAGGATCTCGTGTGGCAGGAACAGAATACCAAGCAGAGTCAGAACCCTGGACTTCAGTAGGGCCGACTTTTCCCTTTTTGAACAATTCCTAGGTGAAATCCCGTGGGACAGGGTACTTGACGGTAAAAGGGGAGTTTGCCTCGGTTGATGAGTACTGGGTTAAGGCCCACTTAAGCAACGTGGACGTGCATTGATCCCTTGGTCCTGATGGGATGCACCACCCGTGGGTGCTGAGGGAGCTGGCGGAAGTCTTTGGTCGGCCGCTCTCCGTTATCTTTGGTAAATCGTGGGGAATGGGAGAGGTGCCTGAGGATGGAGGGAAGCAAATGTCTCTCCGGTCTCCAAAAAGGACAAGGAGGAGGACGCGGAGAAGCATAGGCTGGTCAGCCTCACCTCCATCCCTGGAAAGGTGATGGAACAACTTATCCTTGGTGCTGTTTCTAGGCATATGGAGGATGAAAGGGTCATTAGGGGCAGTCGGCATGGCTTCGCCAAGGGGGAGTCGTGCTTAACCGACCTGGTATTCTTTTACGAAGACGCAAGCAGGTGGATAGATGATGGTAAAGCAGTGGATGAGGTCTGTCTTGATTTTAGTAAAGCGTTTGACGCTGTCTCCCCCTGAGGGGGCGTGGTCTGGACGGTTGGGTAGTTAGGTGGACTGTGAGCTGGCTGAAGGAAAGAAGCCAGAGAGTCGTGGTCTGGTGGACAGCAGGATGACCAAGAAAGCAGCACTGCGCCCTTGTGGGCAAGAAGGCCAGTGGCCTCCTGGGGTTTTTTAGAAGGGGTGTGTTTAGTAGGTCAAGAGAGGTTCTCCCCCTCTACTCTGCCCTGGTGAGATCACGTCTCATACTGTGTCCGATTCTGGGGCTCCTCGGTTCAAGAAGGACAAGGAACTGCTTGAGAGAGCCCAGCGCAGTGACCGAGCTGATGAAAGGAGGGGAGCATCTCCCTTATGAGGAAAGTGTGAGGGAGTTGGATCTCTTTAGCTTGGAAGAGACTGGGGGGTGACCCCATTAACGTTTATAAATATGCGAAGGGTGAGTGTCAGGAGGCTGGCGCCAGTGTCTCAGTGACTCCCATTGAGAGGACACGGGGCGGTGGGTGCAAGCTGGAACCTAGGAGGTTCCACATAAATAGGAGAAAGAAGTTTTTCACAGTGAGGATAACAGAACACTGGAACAGGCTGCCCAGAGAGGTTGCGGGGTCTCCTTGTCTGGAGACATTCAAAACGTGCCTGGACGTGCCCCTCAGTGTCCTAATCTAGGTGTTACTTGCTCTGGCGGGGGGTCTGGACTAGATGGTCTTTCGAGATCCCTTCCAGTACCTGACATTCTGTGATCCTGAATGTAACCATAACCGTAACTAATCAGAACCCTAACCCTAGCGGTAACCCTAATATGCCCTAAGACTGACACTAATCTTGAACCCAGTCTCTAAACCCTAAATGCGCTGAGGCTGTGTGGGCAGCAATTGGAGCGCAGCAGGGAAGCGGCCTGGGGCCAGGGCCTGGGACTCGGGCCCGTGGCCTTCCCTCGCTGTGCAGAAGGGTTCTTCTCCAGGGTTCCCAGTTCAGGACCAGCAGGGTGGCCATTTCCTCAGCTGTACAGGGAGGTGCGGGGGCTGCGCTATCGTGGGGAGGGCTGACAAGTGTCGAAGTGAGGGACGGAACGCGGCCTGGTGGGGAATGGGCACAGAAGGGGCTGTTTCCAAACTGCCGGTACTACTCCTGGTGCCGAGCGGTATAGCGGTGGTGCTGCCACCTCTAAAGTTGGGGATGGGGAGGGCGTCGGGCCGTTCCTCGTGGGAGAGCAGTGTGGGAGAAGGAGATGATCCCCAACCCGATGGCCGAGCGTGTTCCTTTTGGCGAAGCAGCAGATCCGCATCTGTTCTGTATCCGACAAGAAGTTCCCTTGGTTAGAATCTTCCCTTAAGTTGGTGCAATTTCATGTCTTTAGGAAGTGAATCTGTTGGTCATGTTGGAGCATGTGTGTGGCATAAACAGTTGTGAGTCACAGACAGCAGTTATTCTTTTCCAAATGCATGGTCACTTCAGAAATCCCACCCCACGTGCTGCAGCTGAGACGGGGTACGGTGGCACATCAGTGATTTTTGGCATTAAACATTGTAAGAGATTATTCTTTTGCATCACGGTCTCAAAGCTTGCTGAGGGACACAGGTGGACGAGTCCAGGCAAATCCTGGGCAAGGGTTGTGAAATCCTTTGTCTGAGAGACACAGATGAACAAGGGCAGGGGCAACCAGAGAGAGAGAGAGGGATGAGAGGGAGAGAGAGATGAGAGTGACAGGGAGAGGGAGAGGAAGAGGAAGAGGAAGAGAGAAGCCGGAGCTTAATGGCCAGGAAGCAGTCTTTTGTGTGGACTTATCTCGAGGGACGTAGCCATCTCGGGGGGTCCTGCACATGGCTGTTAGCCAAGCACCCGGGAATGCCACGTTGGCAGAAGAAGGATAAAAAAAAAGGGACGAACAACCACGAGATTAGGTTTCTGACAACAGGTTCCTCATGCTGAAGCAGGGAGAGGTTTCTGACAACAGATTCCTCACGAAGAAGAACAAGAAGGTTTCTGACATGAGGAGCCTCACGACCTGCCTCTCCCTCCCGGGCTTCCTCTGCGCTCTACCTGCTTGCTGCCTAAGGCCGGCCACTCTGCTGCTGCTGCTGCTGCTGCTCTACCCCGGGAAGGTGTCTGCCATCGGATTCCTCACTATGGAATGCCTGCATGCTGACAGCCTCCCGTGCTTACGCTGCGGCTTCTTCCTGGACCGACCTGGTACCTGCAGCTTCTTGCTGCCTTGCTGCTGCTCTCCCCCTGCACTTTTGCCTCGGACCGTCGGAACGGCGTGCAGTGGGACCGCTGCTGGATCCTGGTGGTGACTATCCCCGCTTTATGCAATTCTTGCCTCTTTCCTGTCTTTTCTGTCGCCCGCCTTCCCTTCCCCATCACCCTAATCCGTAATAGTGCCCGTCCTCCCCTTCCCCATCTCCCTGATCAAGATCGGTAATAAACTGGTTGGACCAACATTTGAGCTGTTGTTTCTTAGTCTCACGCCGGGTATAGAAATATCAAAGAACCTCCTCTCCCTCCTATCAATTGGAGCGAGACAAACGTGTGTAGGTGCTCTGCAAAATGCACGCGCTGCAGCCTTCTTGTTTCTGCGGGGGCTGGGATTAACAACCGAACCGAAGGAATGAGCACCCAAGTCACCTGTTCCAAGTGCTAAAAGCCCTGCACGATGGCTGCAGAGTGAATGCCTGACGTGCATGTCTTGCCAGAGGGAGGGGAATCGGCATTGGCAATTTGGAGCACAGCGTTTTGCTCTGTTTCCGTTGGTGATCTTAACTCTGTGCTGTCTGAGTTGCACGCTCAGCTTTCCAGCAGCCAGTCAGGTTTAGATTAAACTTTGTGCTCCTTTGTTTCTTGAGAAGAATTTGCCAACGACCCTTAAAGTCCCACTGGAATTAGTATGTTTATACGGGCTGTCATTGTTCACTTACTGATACTACTTTTCCTTCGACGGGCAGTCCCAGTGCTTTGCAGGCACTGTTTGTTCTTCCTTCAGGCCTTACCATCCCCCTGGGAGCTGAAGGAACTGGGAGTATGTTTTCCTTTCCTTGCTGGCGCTGACTGTGGAGGGTCTGAAATACCTTTCTTCCCCGCACTGTTATCTCGTTTCTGTTGTGCTACAGTTACACTGAACACAATATCAGTGGGCTGATTGTAAATTGTGACTCTGGGATTGTCGAGGACAAATGTTATTTTTCCATGATACATCACTCCTCTTTGGGAAATTTGTTTACAATTCCTTATCGTTATTTTCTTTTCCTTTAATTTCTGCTCCCCGTTCCAGTTTGCTTCTGTTCTCCCTTGCTTTATGAGTAACGTCCTATCTTGCCATTGCGCACAGTACACCTTTCCCCCTTTCATTCTTTTACAGTCCGTAACGAGCTCCCGTTTCTCAGCTGTAACAATTGTCTCGAGTCCATTCGCATGTGTGTTTTGGACTGTAGTTTAGCCCGTGACTCTTCTGATCAGTTGGTATCCCTGGATGCCATCTTGCAGACTTTGCCAATTTCTAATGGATGGATACAATTACAATATGTACTCTTAGGGGAGAAGCGGGAATATGTTCATTGGTATAACGAAGATACACTGTAGTGATTTAGTAGTGAGTTTACAAGATTGGAGATGGGTGCGGTGCTGCTTGTCTGTGTCCCGGGTGGCTTTTACCCCGAAATGGGCTGGGGAGGGCTGGTCTTGGGCAGGGACTGCTGCGCTCCCTCCCACCTCCGCTGCCATTTCTTTTGTCCCGGCAGGCTCCAGTGGACCTTCTGCCTTTTATCTGTGACCCTCCCGGTCTGCAGGCGAGCAACAAATGGCCACGCAGGATCCATCTCAGGTAGGGGCACGGGGAAGCAGGCAAGCGAGGGATGTGAACGCATGGGGAGAGGGAGGTGCCGTCAGCCAGCACTTGTGTGCTGGGGACCGAGAAGCCGCCGGGACTGGAGTTTCTCCCCTCTGCCAGCTGCTTCCGTGGGCCTTGGCTGTTCCCAGCAAGGAGCCTCTTTGCTTGCAGGAGCCCGTGAGCTTTGCAGATGTGGCCGTGTATTTCAGCAGGGAGGAGTGGGCGCTGCTGGACCCTGCGCAGCGAGTGCTGTACCGGGACGTGATGCTGGAGACGTACGAATGCGTGGCCTCGCTGGGTGAGGGCTTTGCTGCCTTTCCTCCTCGTTAGGGCTCCTTGGGCTGTGCAGAATGAGCCTCTGCAAGCAGGGCGTAGAATAATCGCGGTGCAGTTACTTACGGAACAACGCAACTGCAACACAAACGAAAGACAGATAAGCATGAGTTTCAGAAGGGCTTAGCGTACTCAGCACTGTGAGAAAAGACCCAGAGTCGCTGCTGGCAAGCAAGCGTCAGCCCGGAGGGGTTGGATCGGCTCCTGTAAACTGTCTTTGTGTTGCTGCATTGCATTGTGCACCAGCTCCAGCAACCCGACAACTCCCCGGTTATTTATTTACCTTCTTTTTCTTTTTCCTTGGAATTCCCGTAAACCTTTATGAAGCCTTGGGCACTGAGCAGCTCAGATACAATTTGAGAAAAGAAATCCTAAGGTGAATGTTAGAGAAATTGTTGCTGCGTAATTTTCAGATACGTAGAGGTCATGCTGGGCTTCGAAGCAAGCCAGTATGTGTTGCTCCAGTGTCATGCGGGCCTTTGGTGTGGTTACAGAAGTTGGGAGGGACGCAGAGCGGAGTTGCTGGAGAAGCAGCTGTGCCAGAATGATGGAAATGCTCTCACATCCACTGTTTCTGTATTCAACCCCCATGTCCAGCCCCCAAGCCTGCGATGATCTCCCTGCTCGAGGGAGGGGAAGAGCCCTGGATCCCAGATGTGCGTGGCCTGGAGGACACGGCAGGAGACCTCAGCCCAGGTGAGGTGGCGGGGGACAGGAGGAGGTTGGGCTGACGAGAGCCGTCTTTGTCCGAGAAGCGGTTGAGGCCCGATGTGTCATTCCTGGATTTTCTCTGTCATCCAGCAGGCCATGGGGTCGCAGCTGCTCCGGACGTTCTGCAGAAGTGTGATGTGACTGAAGGGCAGTGGGGTATTGCCTCTGTGGGAGAAATCAGAAAGGCTATCCAGGAGGATCTGGAACAAGGAGAGCACCTCAAGCAGCAACGGGGGAACCCTCCAGGAGAGACTGCGAGGAGCCCCCAGGACTCCAGCACGGGTCAAAAGCAGCCTGAAGGTGCAAGGAGCGAGGAAGTGTGTCAGGAGAAAAGGCAGAACCCAAACGCTGAGTGTGGGAACAGCCTGAAAAGGTGTTCCGTCCTTCTTAACCACCACTGTGTACGCTCAGTGAAGAGATTGTACAAGTGTTCGGATTGTACAAAAAGCTTCAAATGGAAATCCCACCTCACCTGCCACCAGCGCATCCACACGGACGAGAGACCCTTTAAGTGCCCTGATTGTCCAAAGTGCTTCAAAACCAATTCCCACCTCACCGGCCACCAGCGCATACACAAAGGAGAGAAACCCATTAAGTACTGTGAGTGTGGGAAGGGCTTCAAATACAGTTCCATACTGCAGCGCCACCAGCGCATCCACACCGGAGAGAGACCCTTCAAGTGTCCTGAGTGTCCAAAGAGCTTCAAAAACAGTTTCCACCTCACCTGCCACCAGCGCATCCACACCGGAGAGAGACCCTTTAAGTGCTGTGAGTGTGGGAAGCACTTCAAGTACAGTTTTGTACTGAAGCGCCACCAGCGCATGCACACAGCAGTGGGACCCTTTAAGTGCTCTGAGTGTGGGAAGGGCTTCAAATTTGGTTATGAATTACAGCACCACAATCGCATCCACACAGAAAAGAGGCCCTTTAAGTGTCCCGAGTGTTCAAAGAGCTTCAAAAGCAAATCCCAGCTCACCTACCACCAGCGCACCCACACAGGAGAGAGACCCTTTAAGTGTCGCGAGTGCGAGATGAGCTTCAAGTACAGTTTTGTACTGAAGCGCCACCAGCGCATCCACACAGGAGAGAGGTCCATTAAGTGCGTGGCAAGGGTTTACGGCGTGCTTCGGCCTGGTTCCGTGACTGATGGAGCAGGAGGACCCACGGACCCACGCCCCAGAAAAGGGATAATGGGAAAAGGAAAAAGGGGGAAGGGGAAAAGGGAAAAGGGTAGGAAGACGGGCCTGACATCTAAGCAGTGGCAATGATCTGAGGAGGAAAGCTAATTTACTAGAAAATATATCAGAATGCAAGATAACACAGCATAATGCAATATAATTGGAAACAAAGTTAATAAATCTAGTAAAAATGAGAGAGAGAGAGAGAGGGAGTGTTCAAAAGCTGAAGACCTTACTCTAATGCTGAAGGCGAGCACGCTTGCTGCTGGGACGAGCAGAAAGGGGAAAATGAGATATCTCGTGTTTGTAAAAACCGTTTTCGTCTTTACTTCTGATCTGTAAATGGAAACACAAAGTCCCCTGGGGTATGTAGTTCTTCTCTTCTCAGAAGCAGGTACGCGGAGCATTAACTCTCTAACTCCCAGTGCTCTACAAAGAATCATAGAATCATAGAATGGCCTGGGTTGAAAAGGACCTCAGAGATCGTCTAGTTTCAACTTCCCTGCCACGGGCGTGGTTGCCAGTCATCAGAGCAGGCTGCCCGGGCCCACATCGAACCAAACGGAGCCAGCTCCCTGAGCAAAAACAGTTCCACGGAGATGTTTGCCCTTTCCAGAAGCTGGAAAGGCCCAGACCACTGTTCCCAACGTGCTCTTTGCATGTGCTACAGGGACCTTACCTCCCTGTACGTTATGTAGGGAGCTGGATGGGGTAGGCCCATCACGACTGATAGATCCTCGAGTGTTAACCAACCAGGTGGCTTCTGCCAAATGCTTCTCCCAGTGCTTAAATATTCCGCCTCCCGCTGCTTTTGACACAGTTTTTAACACGACATACCATTTGATTTTACCAGAGGCTGGCGCGTGATAGGCGATACGATAAATCCGCTCAATGCTCAAGTATTAAGAGGAGAATTTTTGAAATGAGTCCGAGTGTCTGATTCAATTCTTTCCGGAGTGCCGTGTCGCCACAGGGCTTGTTTCTCGAGCCCTAATCTGGTGTTGTGGGTGGTAGCATGGGGTACTGCATGTGTTTCAAGCCACCCAGTGGTTGCCTCCACCATGGTAAGCACCTCATGCTTACCGTTGTGAGATCGTGGCAAGGTGATAGAATCAACCTGCCACGCCTCCCCATATTCATACTTCTGCCATTGCCCTTCCCCGCAGAGAGTTTTCATCCTGTCGGCTCGTTTAATTGCAGTGCATGTTTCACAGTCAGGAATAACCCGTGCAATAGCGTCCATACTTAAGTCAGCCCCCAGTCCCCAGCCTACTTAAATGTTGCACCTCTTCCTTGATGGTCTGAGGTTCCATGGGACCGTTACCCTTGTGTTATAATTAACCCTTGTGTTGCCAGTCCAAGTCTATTTGAGACACCTTAAGTCTAGAGGCTTGATCTATCTGATGATTATTTTGTTGTTCTTCAGTAGCCCGACTCTTTGGTACACGAGCATCTACAGAACACGCCTTTACAACCATATTCTTTATTCGGGCAGCAATATCTTTCCACAGCTCAGCAGCTCAAATAGATCTCCCCCTTCTTTGCCAATTGTTTTGTTCTCACCGCTGTAACCACCACCCCCCACCTTCCCATAAGGCATTTGCCACCATCCGTGAGTCAGTGCAACGCACTGGCCGCCTCTCCTGTTCAGCAACGTCTAAAGCCAGTTGGACAACCTTCACCTCTGCAAATTGGCTTGATTCTCCTTTTCCTTCGGTGGCCTCCGCAACTTGTCACGCAGGGCTCGACACAGCAGCTTTCCATCTGCGATGCTTCCCCACGGTACGACGTGAGCCGTCAGAGAGGAGGGCTAATTTCATTTTCTGGTAATTCGTTGTATGCCGGAGTCTCTTCAGCGCACAGTACCTGTTCTGCTGGCGATGTTCCAAACTTTTTGCCCTCAGGCCAGTCCATGATCACCTCTAAGATTTGTGGGCGACTGAGGTTCCCCATTTGGGCTCATTGTGTAATCTATGCAACCCACTTACTCCAAGCGGCATCAGTAGCACGATGGATGGAGGGAACCTTTCCTGTACACATCCAGTTGAGCACTAGCTCAAGTGCTCAAGCGGAAGGAGGAGTACTGCGTTTGAGTACCAACTACTTCGGAAGCAGCCTTTACCCTCTCGTACGCGGCTAACATCTCCTTTTCAGCTGGAGCGTTCTTCAGACCCCCTGTATCCTCGACTCCGGAATCCAAGGGGTCAGCCTCGGGTCTCTCCTGAGGCTGCTTGCCACAGCCTCCAAGTGGGACCTTTCTCTCTATCCCGGGTGTAAGAAGAGCTTCAACCACAGCTCCAGCCCGATCAAGTTGCAGAGGATCCACTCAGGGCAGAGACCTTAGAAATGCCTGCACTGCAGGCAGAGCTTCATCCAGGGCCCCCGCTTTATTAAAAGTTGGCTAATGTGTGTGAGAGGTAGGCTCTGCAACTGTCTCACGTGCAGGAGGAGTTTCTTTGAGGGCCGGCACCTCATTTTTCATGGGAAAACCCCCACTGGAGAGACCCTGAGGATGCTGGAGACCCCGAGGATGACAGAGGCCCTAATGCTTCTCAACATACAGAAAGTTAGGAAAAGAGGTGGCATCACTGGCACTCTCTCTGGAAAAGGGACTTACATCCGGGACGTTCTTGGTCTCTTTTCCTGTTAATAGAAGAAGACCTCTGCCCACGCCCGGTTTTCTCTTCTGCTCTTCCTGCATGCAGCTTTTTGAAGGCGTTTCTTAACAAAGTGCAGCTGCGTAGGGATGTTCTGTGTGCACGTGTTCCTGCCAGTAATGTCAGGGTCCACTGATGAATCGTGTACAAGGGTCAGGAGAATAGTAAAATGTCTCTTGGAGATTGACTAAAAATGACCTGCGAGCAGAAGAGGACATCCTCCCTGCAAGCTTTCCCTTCATCCTTGTGTTAGACCTCAGACCAGTCACGTGGAAGAGACCGGCCTTGGAAGTTAAGCTTGGTTTGCTCTGCTCCTCACACACCTGATCATTTCTTCCCTTGTGTGGCTAATGGCCTTTCTGTGGATTGTGAAAGGGGAAAAGTGAGGAAGGAGAGTAAACTAGCTGAGTTGTCCTGGAGCTTTTGTTTTCCTTCTGCTCTGGCCCTATTTTCCTAAAATAAAAGACAAAACGTGGTAGAAGGACAGGGAAAGGTGCAAGAAGGTCTGACTCCAGGTCCTTGCATGCTTCTGGGGGAAGGCCAGTTTGGCACACAGCCCCATCTCCCTTCCTAACGCAAACTTGCATGGGAGGGTGTGCAGGGAGGGCTTTGTCACTCAGCCAGTTCAACCAGCAGTTGTATCCACCCAGCAGAAATGTATGCCCTCTGTGTAACACGCGAGCTCTGCACAGCCCAGAGCTGGTGCAGCCTCACAGACAGAGCTCAACAGTGAACAAGCAGCTCTCCAGGTCTCCATCTGCACGGTTGTTAGGCATTATTGGGTTTTTTTTGTCTGTTTGTTTGTTTGTTTGTCTTGGTGTCCATCCGAATTTGGAGGCATGGCGTGCTCATAAGGCATTTGGATCTGCTCCACCTGGAGTTGGGCACACTGGAGCACCCTGTAAACGTTTCTATAGCAATGCACACAGCGTGAGGTGTAAGCAGGAGGAGGGGGAAGCTTTTGGCTTGGTCTTGGAGCTAGAACATCATTAGCATAAGCAAGGTGTGGTGGGAAGGGTTCTATGACACGCACTATGTGTACTGGATGGCTCTGGGCTCTCCAGGACAGATTGGCAGTGAGACGGTATGGCGTTGCTGTTTGTAATGGTGGGCTGGGATGCATGAAGCTTGCTGTTCCCAATGACATGGCTGAGAGCCCCCAGGTAAGATTTATGGGGCAACGTTTAAGGTGAGGGTCTTCTATAGGCCACCCAGCCAGGAGAATGATCCCAGTTAATAATTCCTAGGAAGCGTGAGAGAACAGTGAGGTGGACCGTGAACTGGCTGACTGGCAGAGCTCAGAGGGTTGTGATTATTGGTGCAGATTCTGGTTGGAGGCCTGTAAGTAGCAGTGTTTCCCAGGGAGTGTTTCTGGGTCCAATCTTGCTCAACATCTTCATCATTGACCTGGATGAAGGGATAGAGTACACCCTCAGCAAGTACAATGCTGGGAGGAGTGGCTGACATACCGGAAGTCTGTGCTGCCATTTAACCAGATGTGGTTTGGCAGACAAGAACGTGATGAGCAAGTATAGGGTCCTGCACCCGGGGAGGAAAAATTGCCTCCATCCATACAGGCTAGGGTTGACCTACTGGAGAGGTGCTCCCCAGCAAGCTTGGAGCTGGGGAGCAATGGGCAGGGAACAGCACGGCTGGGCGGCATCATTCGTCTGCAGACAGAGCGCAGCTTTGCAGGACTCCCTCTGACATTTGGTCCCCGCTATAGCCCCGTCCCACTGCTGAGCTCCATGGGCGTCTCTAGGGATCCTTGCGTGACCAAACAGTGTCCGAAGTGGAAACAGGACACTGTGACAGGAACAGTGGGTGACCATGAGGTGTCACGGCCAAAACATAACACAAGCACGAGGTGACTGTGGGTAAGAATGTGGTGATGTGGTGACAAATAGGTGTCCGTAGGATGACCATGGAATAATCCTGGTGAGGCCACGGGTGGGCCGTGCTGAGAAACGGTGGCACCACTGGATGACCGTGAGGTTACTAGGAAAAAAACGTGGTGGGAAAATAGCTTGAGAATGAAGGGATCCGAAGGGGAAAGTCTGGCCACCATGGGGCGACCATGGGTAATCATGTGGGTCATATGGGCAAAGATGGTGTTGCGACGGGGTGACAAAGAGATGACCACTGGGTGATCGTACTGGGAACTTGGGGGTATAATTGGGTGACCGCGGTAAGGAAGTGGAAGGACCACGGAGTCAACATCTCAGGGAGTACTTATTGAGAAAGGGACAGAGCAGGCTCTGCAGTGGCAGCAGGGAACACGGTGACAACCCCAAAGAAAACTCAAGCTCGGGGCCGGGGAGTGCTGGACATGCTGGTGGAGCAGCCGCGTGAGGCAGCTGCTAGTTCAGGATCCCTGTAAGGAAAGAGGGAGAAATAAGGACCACAGCGGGCCTGGGGCTCCTCTGAGTACAGTAATGTCACTGGGGGAATGAGACATTACCTGGACTGGTTGGATCAGGTTGCCCTGAAACTGAGCAAGACGAGGTCAGCACGGTCACAGTTCACCACCAGCCCCCCTCCCCAACCACAGCCCCACTGCCCCAACACACACCTTTCTTACTGCACAGGAAGAAGAAGATCCCCAGTGCAAGGTAGACGAGCCCCAGCACAAAGCCCCCGACGCCCATCAGCAGCTTGCTCCTGCTCACATCCCCCGGGGGCTCTGCAGGGACAGGAAGAGGAGCTTGGGTTCTGAAGGCCACGCTCCCACTCCTCCCACAGCTGGACAGGGGCTGGGGGCCTTACCCCAGCGCTGGGTGATGGGCTGCTGCAGGCTGGTGTGCTCCACCTGGCACACATAGCTGTCCCCGTGCCGTGGGCTGGTCTCCAGCACCACCAGCACCTGGTACGTCCAGTCCCCGTTCTGGATCACGTCCGTGGACACCACGCGCTCTGTCTCCTCCTGCCCGTTCTGGAACCACTTCACCTCGATCTCCGGCGGGTAGAAGCCCGTCACGTAGCAAGCCAGCCGGTCGGTTTGGGGCAGGGAGCCCGACTGCAGCGCAGAGATCCTCACCTTGGGCTCTGCCGGGGGGGGAGAGAGGGGACAGCGTTGGGGACAGGCTGTGAGAGCACCGCGTGCGCTCATCAGCGCTGTGCCTGTCACAAGCTCTGGGGACGCGTGAACTCACCTCTCCTCTGCAGCGTCAAAGGGGCCACTATCTCGTAGTTGTAGTTGCAGAGCATTTCCACTGCAGCCCTGTTCTTCTCCAGCACGTCCGGCTGGCTGTTGAAGAGGTTAGCAGAAGGCTCTCCCAGGACTGTATCGGCCACAAAGAGACCAACATCGCTGTCGAAGTGCACGTACTGCTGCCGGTTGTAGACGTGCCTCACCAGAAACCTCACCCGCTCGGTGCCGTTGAGGAAGTGGCACTCAATTGTAGCACTCCACTGGAAAAATGCTGCGGGGAGGGGGCACCGTCAGGGAGCCCAGCTGCCCCTCGGCAGACCCGAAAGCCACTCCCCGTCCGCGCTCCGTCCCGGCCCCTCCACGCCCACGACGGCTGCGGAGCCGCTGGCGCCGGCATCGTGAGCCGCGGAGCTCCGAGCGCTGCGCACGGGGCTGGGGTGGGCGCCGGGAGACACCGGGAGGGACCACCCTGCACCATCCCCACACCGGGACTCCGAGCTCACCCGAGGGCCGCGTGCCGGCGGCCAGCCGTGCTCCCAGCGCCACCAGTGCCACCAGCACGGCCCCGGCCACCAGGACACGGCCGCTCCCCATGGCTGCTGCCGGAGGAGGAGGAAGGGTGCCGGCAGCCAGCGCCGCTGCTCTGGAGCAGTGAGTGCCTGGGCTGGGCGGCATCACCCGTCTCCAGGCAGATCTCCGTTGCGGGTACCCCGATCAGCCGTGGCATGATAGCACTGTCCCGTGTGGCATCCGCCTGTCTGTCTGCTCTGAGGTCTGGAGGAATGCTCGGTGCTGCTGCTCTGCCTGGGAACAGCCGTGTCACTCACAGGGCTCCACCCACTGCCTGAGCCCCACGGATGGCCCCGTGGTCCCTCCATGACATTGCCATGCTCATCCAGTGGTCACCCCCTAGTTTCACCATACTCACGCCGTGGTCACCTCTTTACCATCCCAATTCTCACACCGCGTTCTCCTTATATTACTCCTGCCATCTCCACACGGTCACCTGATAGAAATGCCACTGCCTGCCCATAGTCTTCTCACCGTCACCCGCTATTTGTTCCAGGGCCCTCTTGCCCACTCCATGCTCCCCCTTTTGATCCGCAATCCCCACGGTCCATTCACAGTGAACCCGTGATCATCCAGTGCTCTCAACATGCTCACCCGTTTCTCAGCACCTCTGCTCCAGCACCCAAGGGCAGGTGTCCATTCAGAATGCCACCGGCCTTTTGTCCTCCTGGGCACACTGCTGGCTCACGTTCAGCTGGCTACAGACCAAAACCCCCAGGTTTGTTTCCTCTGCTCGGCTTTCCAGCCACTCTGCCCCAAAACCTTTCGTGATGCCTGGGGTTGCTGTGACCAAAGGGCAGGACCTGCCTTTCATGAACACATGCTGGCTGGGTCTGCTCCTGTGCCTTTGAGAATTCCCTCATGAGAAGTGTCCAGCCTTCCTGGACACCTTTACCCTTCAGGAATGACTCCCAAGGGACCCTCCTGTGGTGGTTTAACCTGGCAGGTGGCTCACACAACCACACAGATGCTCACTCACCGCCCCCCTCCCCCCAACCCAGTGCGATGGAGGAGAAAATAACAAACAAAACAAACTAGAACGACAGGGTTGAGAGAAAAATATTTACTAAGACAGAGGAAAGGAAAAGGATAATCATCAGGACAAATATATATCTCTCTATAGAAATGCCAGGCACCAAAGGGAGACTGGCAGGCCTGGAATTGACAAGGTCTTCCTTCTTGTCCTGCCTGGAAACTCAGATGTTTGCCAGCTTCCAGTCAGCTGGGACATCTTGCAATTCCCAAGGTCCCTGGATAAACCCCATGGGCCATAGATCTACACGCATGCAACTGGAGCAGCAAATCCCACCCACGTCCACAGCCCACTGGGAGTTTATCATCAGTGCAGTCATGGGCATGAACCCAGAGCTCCAGGCGTCCCACCACCCATCTCCAGTGTTCAAGACAGACGTGAAAAAATAGTGCACTGTGTGACTCTGCTTGTTCTATGTCCCGATTTATGAGGTGATCAACCTCATCCAGTAAGTAAGCGATGTCATCTATGGTCCTCCTTTTGCTGGTCACACGAAAAACGTTTCAATTGTCCCCCACGTTACTGGCCAGCTTCAGCTCAACTGAGCTTTGACAGCATCGACGCTCCCCTCAGAATGGCAGACAGCATTTCTGTAGCTCCCCCATGTGGCCTGATCTGGCTGCCAGTGTCCATTCACCTGCCTTTCCACCTAAACTCAGGAAGAAAAGCTGCTCAGATGAGCTGGACTTCGGCCCTGCTTCCTGACTCCCAACTGATTGAAAATGCCTTCTCCGGTGCTCTTAAGAGATGGCTCTTAAAAAGTGACCAGCACCCTGTGTTACAGCTGTTGTAACTTGACTTGGTAGCAGCAGTGAGATGCCACCAAACAGCAATTCTCCAAAAGGGAATTTTCATCAGTGATAACCAGAGTAAGGAGATGAACAGGAGGGGTTGGATCTGTCCTGCAACCGAGGTCGGGTACCCAAACACGGACAGGGTTTGTATTTCCCTGCTCTCAGCCACACGCACCCTTCCCTGCTGGGCTCACAGCGTAGCTCGCAGTTAACACACGCTGGAACACATCTTGTTTCCAGGGAGCGCTCCCTGCCGGCTGCACCACATTACCCGTCAGGGGAAGGAGTACGCTCTCTGGGGCACTCGCAGGCTCTGTCTCCTGCGAGGGTGTGCGGGTAGCGAAGGAGGCAGGAACTGAAAGTGACGCTCCGCACAAACTCGGGGCACTATTGTGGACTGTCTCCTCTGTGGATGTGCTTGTGGGAGTTGAGTTTAGAACTGCTGCTAAAGCTCTTCCCACACTCACAGCACTGGTAGGGTCTCTCTCCTGTGTGGATTCGCTGGTGGACAATCAGGTAGGAAGAGGTTTTGAAGCTCTTCCCACACTCACAGCACTGGTAGGGTCTCTCTCCTGTGTGGACGCGCTGATGGTAGCTGAAGCTGGAACTGCTGCTGAAGCTCTTCCCACACTCAGAGCACTCAAAGGGTCTCTCCTCCGTGTGGATACGCTGGTGGCACTTCAATTCAGAACTTCTTTTGAAGCTCTTCCCACACTCTGGGCACTTGTATGGTTTATATCCTGTGTGGACGCGCAGGTGGACAATGAGGTCAGAACTGCTCTTGAAGCTCTTCCCACACTCAGGGCACTGGAAGGGTCTCTCCTCCGTGTGGATGCGCTGGTGGTTGATGAGGGTGGAACTGCTTTTGAAGCTCTTCCCGCACTGAGGGCACTTGAAGGGTCTCTCTCCTGTGTGGATGCGCTGGTGGATAATCACGTTGGAACTGCTGCTGAACCTCTTCCCACACTCCGGGCACTTAAAGCGTCTCTCCCCTGTGTGGATGCGCTGGTGGTCACTGAGATTCGAACTGCTACTGAAGCTCTTCCCACACTCAGGGCACTTAAAGGGTCTCTCTCCTGTGTGGACGTGCTGGTGGTGGATGAGGTGGGAACTGCATTTGAAGCTCTTCTCACATTCTTGGCACTTAAAGGGTCTCTCTCCTGTATGGATGCGCTGGTGGGAGGTGAGGTGAGAATTGCTTTTGAAGCTCTTTGCACACTCTGGACACTTAAAAGGTCTCTCCCCCGTGTGGATGCGATGGTGGACAATGAGGTCGGAGCTGCTTCTGAAGCTCTTCCCACACTCAGAGCACTTAAAAGGTCTCTCTCCCGTGTGGATGCGCTGGTGGCGGAGGAGGTTCGAACTGCTTCTGAAGCTCTTCCCACACTCAGGACACTTAAAGGGTCTCTCTCCCGTGTGGTCCTGCTGGCGCATGAGCAAGTTGCAACTTTTTACGTTCCTCTTTTCACACTCAAGGCATTTAAACCGTATGTCTGCTATGTGGGTACGCTGGCAGTTAACAAGGCCGGAATTCCTTTTAAGGCTGTTCGCACACTCATCACTTGGGTTCTGTCTTTCCTCCTGGCACACTTCCTTGCTCCTTGCGTCTTCAGGCTGCTTTTGACCTGTGCTGAAGTCCAGGGGGTTCCTCACAGTCTCTCCCGGAGGGTTTCCCTGATGCTTCTTCAAGTGCTCTCCTTGCTCCAGGCCCCCTGGGACATCCCTTCTGGCTTTTCCCACCGAGGCACTGCCCCACTGCCATTCAGTCACATCGCACTTCTGCAGCACCTCCTCTGTAGTTGTCATCCTATCACCAGCTGGATGACAGAGGTGATCCAGAAATAACACACTGTGCCAAAATACTGCCCAGTCAGAGACGGCTTCTGCCAGCCCCAACCTCCTCCTGTCCCCCACCGGCTCACCTGGGCTGAGGTCTCCCGCCACGTCCTCCAGGCCAGGCACACCTGGGATCCAGGACCCTTCCCCTTCCTCAAGCAGGGAATTCACCACGGGTTTGGAGGCTGGAAGTGACGTTTCAGTGATACAAACAGTGAGCACGAGAGCATTCCCATCATTCTGGCACAGCTGCTCGTCCAACAACTGCATTATGTGTCTGCCCCTCCACACTTCTGAAACCACCGTAAGGGCCTGAAGGACACTGCCCCTGGTACAGACTGCCCTCCTTTGGATCCTAGCGTGAATTTTACATCTTCAAAAATTGCGCTGGGATAATTTCTTTAAAATTCCCATTAGGTTGCTTTCTTTCTATCCAAACTGCTCAGTGCCCAAGGCTTCCTAAAGATTTATGGGAATTCATTAAAAAAGCAAATAAAAAAACAGTGAGTCGTCAGGTTGCTGGAGCTGGTGCACAATGCAATGCAACAACACAAGGGCAGTTCACAGGAGCTGACCCAGCCCCTCCTGGCTGACGCCCGCTTGCCAGCAGTGACTCTGGGTCTTGCACTGCTGAGTGCACGAATCCCTTCTGAAACTCATGTAAAACTTATCTACCTTTCGTTTGCGGTGCTGTTGTACTAATCCATAAGTAACTACATTGCAATTATACTAGGCCCAGATTGCAGAGGCTTATTCTGCACAGCCTAAGGAGCCCTAACAAGGACAAAAGGCAGCAAAGCCCACACCCAGCGAAGCCACAAACACACAGATGTCCAGCATCACGTCCCAGTACAGTGCTCACTGCACAATGTCCAGCAGCACCCACTCCTCCCTGCTGAAATACACAGGCCACATCTGCAAAGCTCATGGGTTCCTGCAAGCAAAGAGGCTCCTTGCTGAGAACGGCCACAGCCCATGGAAGCAACTCACAGAGGAGAGAAACCGCAGTCCCAGCAGCTTCTCTGTCCCCAGCACATAAATACTGGCTGAAGGCACAACCCTCTCCCCATGCATTTCACATCCCTCACCCCATGGCCTCTCCTGCCTGCTTCCCCATGCCCCTACCTGAGATGGATGTACTGCGGCCATTTCTTGCTCTCCTGCAGGTAATATGTCAGGGATGATCACAGGTGAAAGGCACAAGTTTCACTAGAGCCTGCTGGGACAAGAAAAATGGCAGGGGAGGTGTGAGCGAGCGCAGCAGTCCCTGTCCAAGAATAGCCCTCCCCAGCCCATCTGCAGGGCATTGCACGTGGGTAAAAGCCACCTGGGACTCAGACCAGCAGCAATGCACCCATCTCCAATCTTATCACGTCACTGTTACTACTGTTACACGTCACTAAAGCCTCTCTACATTACATCAATCCATATATTCCGGCTTCTCCCCCAAAAGTACATATTGTAGTGGGATGCATCCATTAGAAATTGGTGAAGTCTGCACAATGGCAACTAGGGTATCCCTATACCAACTGATTTGAAGAGTTGGGGACTGAATCCAGTCTCAAACTCTTACATGAATGGACTCGAGACAATTGTTACAACTGAGAAACAAGAGATCATTAGGGGCTGCAAAAGGATGAAAACGTGGAACGGTGTTCTATGCAGAATGGCAAGATTGTACGTTACACATAAAGCAAGGGACAACAGAAGCAAACTGGAACGGGGAGCAGAAATTAAAGAAAATAACTTTAAAAAATTGTAAACAGATTTCTGAAGCTGGAGTAATGCATCATGGAAAGAAACTCATTAGTCCTTGGCAATCCTAGCGTCACAATTCGTAATCAGCCCACTGATATTGTCTTCAGTGTAACTGCAGCACACCAGAAACGAGATAACAGTCAAGGAAAAAAGAGTATTTCAGACCCTCCACAGTCAGCGCCAGCAAGGAAAGGAAAACATACTCCCAGTTCCTTCAGCTCCCAGGGGGATGGTAAGGCCTGAAGGAAGAACAAACAGTGCCTGCAAGGCATTGGGACTGCCCTTCGAAGGAAAAGTAGTATCAGTAAGTGAACAATGACAGCCCATATAAACACTCTAATTCCAGTGGGACTTTAAGGCCCGTTGGCAAATTCTTCTCAAGAAACAAAGGAGCACAAAGTTTAATCTAAACCTGACTGGCTTTTGGAAAGCTGAGCGTGCAACTCAGACAGCACAGAGTTAAGATCACCAACGGAAACAGAGCAAAATGCTGTGCTCCAAATTGCCAATGCCGATTCCCCTCCCTCTGGCAAGACATGCATGTCAGGCACTCACTCTGCAGCCATCATGCAGGGCTTTTAGCACTTGGAACAGATGACTTTGGTGCTCATTCCTTCGGTTAGGTTGTTAATACCAGCCCCCACAGAAACAAGGCAGGCTGCAGTGCGTGCATTTTACAGAGCACCTACACACGTTTAATGCCAAAAGTCACTGATGTGCCACAATACCCCGTTTCTGCTGTGGCACGTGGGGTGGGATTTCTGAAGTGACCGTGGATTTGGAAAAGAATAACTGCTGTCTGTGACTCACAACCGTTTATGCCACACACACGCTCCAATATGACCAACCGACTCACTCCCAAATATATGAAATCGCACCGACCTACCGTAAGCTTCCAGTGAAGGGAACTTGTCCTAAAGAAACAAACACCCCTCACAGTCCTCGGAAGGTCGACCCAGCCATCTTCTTGTCCCACGGATACAGAACAGACGCGGATCCGCCGTTCGGCCAAAAGGAACGCGCTCGGCCATCGGGTTTGGGATCACCTCTTGCACTGCTCCCACCACAGCGCGGTCCCGGCACCTTCCCGTCCCGCCGAAGAGATGGCCGCTCTGCCGGTCCCGAACCGGGACCCCGAGAGAAGAGCCGCTCTGCACGGCGAGGGGAGGCCGCAGGCCCGAGTCCCAGGCCCCGGCCCCGGGCCGCTTCCCCGCCGCGCTCCGATCGCGGCCCACGCGGCCTCAGCGCACGGAGCGCGGCTCCTCGGGGCGGAGCGGGAAGCGGCAGCCGGCGGGGCCACCCGGAGCTTCCCCAGCGCCGAGCAACGGGCCCCGGGGAGGGGCGGGGCCTGGAGCCGGGGCTGGAGCAGATCCCGATGGGATGTGCGTTGAAACCCGCTGTGGGTCAGGCCGAGGCCATTCGTTCCCCGTGTGCCTCCGCCAGAAGCTGTGGGGATTCCGCAGTTCCACGGTTCCGGCACGGACGCGTCTGTGCTGACTCCGTGATTCTGAGATCAGTCTATGATTCCGGATTCTGTCATTCGCCCTCTGATTCTCTGACTCCAGCCAGCGCACACAGCTGCACAGGGAAGCGGCCGCTCACGCCTCACCCCACTTCCTTCCCCTCCTTCTCATCCCCTGGCTCAGGGAACACTCATTTTGGATCAGCCTCCTGCAGGCAGTGGGGTTCTGCCCATCGGCATTATCAAAGAGTAGGTGTTGGCTCGCCAGGGGCGAGGACACTGTGCGCAATCCAAAAGTGAAACCAGAACTGAGATATCACCCGTAACATTGATTTGAAGAAACTGATGCATATAAACTTAACGGCAAAGTTTTGTTGCTGTTCAGTCAGGTATTCTTTATTAGCAGCACCAGGAAGCACCTGGGATAATTCCACCTTAAGCACTTTAAAGAGGCATGATTCAGAGTCCGTGGCATTTCCACAGATAGTACATATTCATCGGTTACCCTCGAAATAATTAACATATAAGCACTCATCTCATGTGCCGATTTATGAGATTTTCCGGTCTTCTATTCCATAGTCTTTTCTGCCATCTACCGTCCATTTACTATCATGACTGTCCAGTTGACAGCCTTTTCCTTCTTCCAATGCTCTTCTCCACTCACCCTCTGGATGAACTCTCTTCATTGTCGAATGCTCAGCAGGAGATTGCCTATTATAAGTAACTTATAGGTATTAATTCTATGATTCTATGATCAAAATTGAAATATTTGCTCACTCAGCACTCAACCATTATTTCTGAACATCTGCTTATCCTTGGACAGGGATAAGTTTGGCAATGTGTCTCTTAAGGATATATACCGGGGTTTTGGAAGATGAGGAGGCTTCTTTAGATGTCTGATAAGTCTATTTGCATCATTTCCTTATTGTGTTTCTTTTGCTGTAAAACAGAATAGCCTTATAACATGCTTTCTAGTCTATAATGCTACATCTACTATTTACAATATCTAAAAGCTATTACAGTTTTGCAAGCAAGAGCTAATCACATAATACAATTCAACAGCTATATTTTAAAAAATATGCCACTGAAATGTATTATGTATTTACTTCAAATCAACATCCAGCAGCAGAACGCCTTCAGTGCGGCTCAGACTGCAGCTGCTGCAAAGTCCCTGGACCCTCATTGCCCAGGGATGCCTTCACCTTCAGCTTCTTCACCTTCTTCCTCTGAGGATCTAATTAACAACTCACAATCTTGTTGGTGAATTCTGAGTCTACATTTTAATTCCTGCATCACACGCTGATTAACAGCAGATCTCCCAAGGGTCCACAGACATCTTTGTGGCCTTCCACTGAACACCTTCTGGGAGATTCCTGTCTTTTTTAACTGGGGAGCCCAGAACGGGACACAGTATTCTAAATGTGGCCTCACCAGGGCAGAGTAGAAGAGGTGGATCATCTTGCTTGACCTGCTGGCTATGGGGGTGTAGTGTGGCTGAGCATGGGCAGTGTACAGAGATCACCTTTCTGTTTTAAAGCAGAGACCCAAAGCCGAGTATGTGGGGAAGCTGTAGCATGGGGATGGAGGCGGTCAGCTCCAGTTGGAACTCTGCCTTCTCTGTTTGCTCGCCCAGAGAGTGCCACAGTGTGAGGAAAGGGTTAAGTGCTCATCCCTGCCTGGCCTCACATGCTCAGCAGGGAAGAGTAGGCTCTCTCCTGGAAGTGGCACCAATGGCTCTGTCTCTGTGCAGCGCTGCCAACTGGGCCAAGCTCTGTCCCAGAGTGTGCCAGGAGCAGCAGCCCTGGAGGTGACACAATGCCAACAGCACTGTTTGGAGAGGACATCAATGCCAGAGAAGAGTGAGCTCTGGGAGACACAGAGCACTGGAGTCAACTGAAGGCAGACTCCCATGCTACTAGCAGTCACCCACTGCATGGCCATGAGGGAAGACAAGTTCTGGGCTCAGGAGGGCTGTAACACTGTGATGGGATGGCTTTGTGCAGTGGTCTGTTGCAGTTGTGTAGCAGCTGAATGACCTTGTTTGTCTTTGCACAGCGCTTCTTTGTCTCCTCCTGTAATGTATATCACCACAGCCATACAGGGGACACAGTACCTGCTGGCCGTCCCCATTAATATGAGTAACTCTTGATTAACTCAACGAGAATGAACTCGCCTCCAAATAGTAGCCTGAGGATCGGTAAACCGAAGGGCAGACATGTCCTATCCACTGAGCAGCCTGGCCCAGCCCCAGGCATGCATCCATCTCTCACGACAACCACACAGTGGTGTGCGACTGGCACTGTCTGAGTTGAAACCGGGACAGAGGAAGGCTGCAGTACCGTGCTAACTCACCTTATGTCAGGCAAGTGTGACTCCTGTTTCATAGATACATGACCTGCAAATTTCCAAATGGAGCATACAGAGTTGCAACCAGACATCCAACTAAAAAAATTGGTCACGTCTCTTTACCAGACTTTGGTAACACCTCTCCTGCTAGAGAGAAATATCCCTCACTTCGCAATTTCACCTAACGCATGGCGTCATGTTTTGGTGGTACGTACAATTTTGAACAAATATTTTCAAGGAAGAAGCACAAGAAGAATAAAATTTCATCAATGATCTCTGACGAGGACCTTAAGAACTCACTGAGAAGTGCAGCCACCTCCATGAGTAGAGCTGTAGTGCACAAGTTTCATGAAAATAAGGTCAAATATTCCAAAAGATTTTTGTTTTTGTTACTCTCTCTTTTTACAAACATTTTAATAAAAAAAAAAAAAAACAAAAAACTGTTGTGGCTTAGATAAACCTTAGATAAACACACTATATGACATACAAAAACTGATCTGAAAGTAATGCCTCTGTTGGCTCACAACATAGAGGCAGATATTGATGGGATGGCAATAGAGGTTGAACCTTCCTGCCAATATCCTGTTACATGTACTGGATTGCTCTCATCTCCTCTGTGTCTATCATTTAATTATCTCCACTTCCAGCCTCCAAACACATGGTGATCTCTGTGCATGAAGGTGGGGAAGACCCTTGGACCCTAAAAGTGCATAGCCTAGAGGACATGGCAGGAAACCTCAGCCCAGGTGAGCTGGTGGGGGAGAGGAGGAGGTTGAGGCTGGAAAAAGCCATTTCTGACTGGACAGTATTTTGGCAAAATGTGTTATTTCTGGATTACCTCTGGAATCCAGTAGGTGATGGGATCACAATCATAAGGGAGGTTCTGCATAAGTGTGATGTGTCTGAATGGCAGTGGGATAGTACTTCGGTGGGGAAAATCAGAAGAGATGTCCAAGGGGGCCTGGAGCCATAAAGGATACAAACCTTACAAGTGCCCTGGATGTGGGAACCGACAATGTTCCACCACCAGTGCATCCACACATGGAGAGAGACCCTTTAAGTGTTCTGAGTGTGGGAAGGGCTTTACAAGCATTTCTAATCCCACAAGCACATCCACAGAGTAGACAGAACATACAAGTGTCCCGAGTTTGCAAGAAACTTCAAAGGCAGTTCCTGCGTTGTGATCGACCTACACATCCTTACAGGAGACCAAGTCTGCAGTGCTTTGAATGTGGGAAAAGCTTCAGCCAGAGTCCCAGCCTGGTCAGCCATCTATAGCTTCGTGTGGTGACAAACCTTACAAATCCCTTGAGTGGTTTAATGTGGTGCAACCAGCAGGGAGCGCTTGATGTAAAGAAGATGTGTTCCAGCGTGTGTTAACTGGGAGATACACTGTGAGCCCAGCAGGGAAGGGTGCGTGTGGCTGAGAGCAGGGAAATACAAACCCTGTCCATGTTTGCATACCCGACCTCGGTTGCAGGACAGATCCAACCCCTCCTGTTCCCTTCCTTGTTCTGGTTATCACTGATAAAAATCATATTCTGCTTTCCTGACTTCTCCAGTTCCGCACTCCATTACTAGTAGAATTTCTGCTTGGTGGCATTTTACTGCTGTCACTAAGCCAAGACAGAATGGCAGTGACATAGAGATTTGAAGTTCCCTCCGTGAAATCCTGCTTCAAAGCCCCCTGAATTAGCAAGCCTCCTCTCCTGAGTTTTGACCCCTGGGGAATGGAAGAGAGCACTAACTGGGAAGAAACCGTGTCTCAGCCAGAGATACTTGAGAGTTGCACTGTGTGCCCAGCAGGCAGTGGTGCATGTGTTATATGCTTAAGGGTCATGATTCCCACTCAAGTGCTCAGAGGAAATGCTCACATTTTTACTTGGGCTCATTTGGACGAGCCAGCTGCTGTTTTCTCTCCAGAAGAGCATATCTAAGTTTTCCCATGCTTTGGATGATCTGTAGTTCCCTTCTTGGACTTAGATCTGTTCTTGGTGTTTGGGGCCAAAGTAAATTCCTGCTCCCCCTTCTTTTCTGGCATGGGAATTATGTATATTGCTCTTTTCCTGCTGGGGGTAGAGTGTTGAGAGGACATGCAAAGGAGACTCCAGAGTGGGATGTGGCACAGCCACCAGAAACTCTCAGGCTGTGGGCAGGGGGATCAGAAACACATTTCTGCTTGTGCTGCCTACAAGAAGAGATTTTGCCATGGCTCAAACCTTGTGAGGCACCAGAAGTGCATCATTAGATATTGGCTAATTCATATGAGATGTAGGCCCTGCAACACTTCTCACCACACAGGAAGTGTAAGGAAAAGAGGTGGCATCACTGGCACCCTCTCTGGAAAAGGGACTTACATCCAGGACCTTCTGATGGTCTCTTTTCTTGTTAATAGAAGATCTCTCCCCATGCCCAGTTTTCTCTTCTGCTCTTCCTGCAAGCAGCTTTTTGAAGCCATTTCTTAAGGAAGTCCAGCTGTGTAGGGATGTTCTGTGTGCATGTGTTCCTGCCAGTAATTTTGGAGTCCACTGATGATTCAGATATAAAGGTCAGGAGAACAGTAGAATGTCTCTTGGAGATTGACTAAAAATGACCTGCAAGCAGAAGAAGTCATCCTACCTGCAAGCTTTCACAGAGAACCAGCCAATCCCTTCATCCTTGTGTCAGACATCAGACAAGTCATGTGGAAGAGACCAGCCTTGGAAGTTAAGCTTGGTTTGCTCAGCTCCTCACACACCTGATCATTTCTTCCCTTGTGTGGCTAATGGCCTTTCTGTGGATTGTGAAAGGGGAAAAGTGAGGAAGGAGAGTAAACTAGCTGAGTTGTCCTGGAGCTTTTGTTTTCATTGTGTTCTGGCCCTACTTTCCTACGAAGCGTGGTAGGACAGGGAAAGGTGCAAGAAGGTCGGACTGCAGGTCCCTGCATGCTTCTGGGGGAAGGTCAGTTTGGCACACAGCCCCATCTCCCTTCCTAACGCAAACTTGCACGGGAGGGTGTGCAGGGAGGACTTTGTCACTCAGCCAGTTCAACCAGCAGTTGTATCCACCCAGCAGAAATGTATGCCCTCTGTGTAACACGCGAGCTCTGCACAGCCCAGAGCTGGTGCAGCCTCACAGACAGAGCTCAACAGTGAACAAGCAGCTCTCCAGGTCTCCATCTTCATTTCTTTTTGGTCTTGGCATCCATCCAAATTCGGAGGCATGGCATGCTGATGGGGCACTTGGATCTGCTCCACCTGGAGTTGGACACATTGGAGCAGACTGTAAATGTCTCTATAGCAATACTCACATTAGGATGTGTAAGCAAGAAGTGCTTGAGAATCTTAAGCAAGAGAATCTTTAGCTTGGTCCTGGAGCGACAACATCAACTACCTAAGTGAAGTGTGATGTGAAGTGTTCTATCATATGTGTACTGGATAGCTTTGGGCTCTCCAGGACAGATAGGCAGGGCAGGTGAGATGGGATGGTGTTGCTGTAGGTAATGTTGGGCTGGAATGCATGGAGCTTGCTTTTGGCAATAATGTGGCTGAGAGCCTCTGGGAATGGATTAATAATAAAGTGGATATCACTGTGAAACTTCACTGTAAGCCACTCAGCCAAGTCGATGATAAGTTATTTATTCTGTATGTAATTTGGGGACATATCTAGAATAATTATATATCATATAGTATATAATAGTATTATATATAATAATATATATAATAGATAAGCAGGAATCAAGTGTTCTTGCAAAATAAAATATAGGAAGAACAAAAGAAGGATAGGGGGTCCCTGTAAAACAACATAAAGAAAAAGCTGAGAAGAAGAATTTTGGTCACAGAGATCTGGTTAAACAAACTTTTCTTGCAAGGATATGGCAGGGCATGCTAGCTTATCACCTGCATGTATATCTGATTTGCTGGGCAGAACAAAGAGAGATAGACTTTACAGGATTGAAATATAGTTCTAGTTGGCAAAACAACAAACTCTGAACCCAGATTTTGAAGTATGTATTAACAAAGAAAATGAAGAGAGGTACCTACAGGGAGGATGGCTGAAGAATGTGAACCCCAAATACCTCCACCTGAATCATGAGAACAGCTTTTCTGTATTGTGAAAACAGTTCTTCCCAGATTTGGGAAGAAGAATTCAGTTAACCTGGACAGTGTTACCCCAGGGATTTAAGAACAGTCCCACAGTTTTTGGAAATCAAGCTAGCCAAGGAATTGGAGGAGTTGGACCCTCCCTCTAGCAACAGAATTCTGCTCCAGTATGTAGTTGGTCTCCTGATTGCAATGGAGAATAAAGAGGAATGCTATCAATGGACAGTAAGCCTACTTAACTTCCTGGGGCTAAGGGGATACAGAGTATCTCAGCAGAAGGCCCAAATAGTACAGACCCAAGTAACCTGTTTAGGTTTCACACTGTCAGGAGGACAGCATGAACTAGGAAAAGAGAGAAAGCAAGCAATATGTAGAACTCCCAAGCCCATCACAGCAAAGGACTTGCGGACTTTCTTAGGAATGACAGGATGGTGCCAATTATGGATTCATAATTATGGGCTATTAGTCAAACTGTTATACTAGCTGCTGAAGGAAAATCCAGCAAAATTAACTTGGAATGGAGAAGCTAAAAGGGCATTCTGGGAATTAAAGCAGAGACTGATGGAGGCCCTGGCCCTGGGACTCTCAGATGTGATCAGGCCATTTCTTTTATTTTCACATGAAAAACAAGGAATAGCTATGGGAGTCCTGGTGCAGGAACTAGGGCCATACAGAAGGGCAGTAGCTTATTTCCCTAAACAACTGGATGAGGTAAGCTAGGGCTGGCCTGCCTGCTTGAGAGCAGTAGCAGCAGTAATCCTAAATGTACAAGAAGAATGGAAATTTACTATGGGGCAAAGAATAACTGTATTTGTATTACATACAGTTACCGCAGTTTTAGGGGAAAAAAAAAAAAAGGCACTGTTGGCTGTCATCTTCCTGATTCCTAAAATATCAGGCAATCCTGGTTGAACAGGATAATGTAATGATAATGACAGCTAACACTGTAAATCCAGCTTCCTTCCTCAGTGGCAATACAACTGAACCCATAGTGTGTGATTGTCTGCAGACAACTGAAGAAGTATACTTCAACCACCAGGACCTAAAAGGCCAGCCCTTGGAAGACACAGAAGTGACCTGGTTTGTGGATGGGAGCAGCTTTATATGTCAAGGTCAGCACAAAGTTGGGTATGCTTTTACCACTCATCAGGACATAACAGAAGCGAACCTTTTACTGACTGGGACATCAGCACAGAAGGCAGAAATTATTGCTTTGACGAGAGACCTTGAGCTGGCTAAAGGTAAAAGAGCTGATATCTGGATTGATTCTAAGAATGCCTTTGGCATTGTACACGCTCATGGGGATATATGGAAAGATAGAGGGCTGTTAACAACTCAAGAGAAAGGAATCAAACATGTTCCTGAGATTCTGAAGTTGTTAGAAGCAGTCAAGAAACCACAAAAAATCACAATAATGCACTGCATAAGTCATCAGAAAGGTAACACCTCACAAGAACGGGGAAATAATTTGGCAGATCAAGCGGCAAAAAGGACGGCAGAACAAATAGCATTAGAACTATCTCTAGTTCCACAAAAGAGAGCAAGTAGCCTATTAAATGAGGTAAAACCTGTGTATTCATAGGAAGATCATAAGTTGGTACAAGATCTAGAGGAAAAAGAAAATGAGGGTTGGTTTTACACACCAGATGGAAAGCTAATAATTCTGTATCAGCTTGCATGGCTCATTATAAAACAGGAGCATAATGCAGCTCACTGAGGAATAGAACCTTTTTATAAATACTTAATGGAGAAAATGGTTTGCCGAAACTTGTACACTGTCGCCAGCTAAGTAACAAGACAGTGTGAAGTACATTTAAAAAAACAATCCAAATATAGTAACTAAGCTGCAATTAGGAACCATAGGAAAAAGAAATTTACCTGGTCAACAATGGCAGATAGATTTTTCAGAACTTCCCTGATTGGGGTATAAATACTTGTTGATTTTAACAGATACTTTTTTCTGGGTGGCCCAAGGTTTTTCCTCAAAGAACAAATAAAGCAAGAGAAGTTACAGAAGTATTATTGAATGAAATAATACCTAGGCTTGGGGTGCCTGATGTGATATCATCAGATAGGGGCACACATTTTTGGGGGGGGGAAAAGGTAGTACAACAGATTAGCAAACTCCTGGGAATTGATTGGCAACTGCACACCCATTATAGGCCCCAAGGAAGCAGTCAGGTTGAAAAGATGTACCATCTACTTAAGCAACAGATAGCCAAAATATGTTAAGAGACTAGTCTCCACTGGTACCAAGCTCTTCCTATGGCTCTCCTATGGATAGATTTGACTCTTACTCCAAGAGTCAAATCTTGGAGTAAGGAAGGATTAAGCCCTTTCAAAATCCTATATGGTAGGCCCTAAAAAATAACTGAACAGGGGGATCTAAAGCAACTAGGATAGGGTGAAATAGGACAATATGCACAAGTCTTGGGACACCAGTTACAGAAAATAAATAAAAGAGTGTTATCTACTTGAGGCAAGGGATTAGATCATCCAATCTATTCTACTAATATGGGGGATTGGGTATACATCAAAAGTTTTTCAGGTGATCCACTGGAAGAGAAATGGAAAGGACCTTACCAAATTTTAGTCACCACCCATACTGCAGTGAAGACCAGGGAGGTACGTTTGTGGATCCACTACTCCAGGATCAAGAAGGCTTCAAGCACCCAGTGGACCTCTACCCAGAAGGGACCTTTGAAACTTACGATAAGAAAACAGAACAGTTAGTTTTTGTCTATCTTGTATACTTGTGATGTTTGCTTTAGATTGGCCAGAATATATATAGATAATGTTAACTGAAAACTTTACTCAAGCTTTGAATGTTTCAGATTGTTGGGTATGTTCAGCCCTCTCCAGAGGGGAAGGAAGGGTGCCAGTTTACGGAGTAGTTGCAGTATAAATTGAACAATACCAGATTGGCTAATAAATCAGATGGCAAAAGATGGAGGAAATTGTAAACATGGGGAAGAAAATCAGCATAAATTAGGTCCAAAATTTTACCTATTAGTCATTAATAATACCTGGTCCATTTTTATAGACAGGAATAATGACAGTGCAAACCCTATTAATGTTGGATGGAGGAATCTGTCAGGCTTAGGGTGTAGCTGGGAATATGGCAATCCTGGGATGACAACTGGAGAAAATGACATGGCCAGATGGCAGGAATGTAGCAAATGTGATTGTAGGACCAATAGCACTACAGCATGGTTCAGGGATAAAGACATACTAGCTATAGTGGGAATGGGGACTGCACTGATGAAGCACATGCAAAAACCATATAAGTTTCCTTTTGGATATTGGTGGCTGTGTAGAGACGGATATGCATGTAAAATAACCCCCACTGAATTGGACTGGGACATGCATGGTGGGTTATCTGATGTCTCAGACAAGTATGTGTACTAGAACAGAGCCCTCATGAGGGGTCTTAAGAACCACATCGCTACAAATTAAAAGAGGGAATAATCCACTATATGATTCCACTTGGAATAATCCAAGTCCATAGACCTTCAGGATTCCATAGCTTTGTTTGGTGGCTAATTCCAGCACTAAGAGTCAGTGAACTGGAAAAAGCAATAGCAAATGCATTAGCCACTATGGAGAGAATTGAGAACTTAACTTTGGATGCCATCCAGGGTTGGCAAACAGTGATTTATTCTCTGAGTAAAGTAGTCTTACAGAATAGAATGGCTCTAGATCTCCTTACAGCAAAGGAAGGAGGAGTTTGTATAATAATTAACCAGAGTTGTTGTGCTTATGTGGACCAAAATCAATGGGTAGAAACTGATCTGCAGGCAATTTGGGAACAAGTCAAAGTGCTACACCAAGTCTCCTTAGATGACACTTCATTTGGATTTACGAACATATGGAATAAGCTCACTAACTGGCTCCCCATCTTTGCCTGGCTAAAGCAACTGGTTGCAGTGTTATTTGTACTAATTATACTCATAGTGTTAACCTGTATATGTGTGCAGTGCTCTCTCTGGTGTTGTTGAAAAGGTCTAGATTATTACATCACCTGGAAGAGATATCATGCGAACCTCCAGGTGGAAAAGGGAAAATACTTTAGGAAGACATTGATGGATAACAGTGTGTTCTAGGCAAAAGAATTTCCCTTGCACATAGAAAAGGGGGGATTGAATCATGAGAACAGCTTTTCTATGTTGTGAAAACAGCTCTTTTCACATAACTTGAGTGAACTTAAGCTGAAGGACAGGTGATGTACACATGCAAGCCCAAGACTAGAGTACATACTCCATGGAAGCTCACTATTAAATAACGATAAGAAAGTAGGATAGATATCCTATTATTGAAGATAGGACAGACAAAACAGATGCCTCAGCATAATGCAATACCCATGAGAACTGGTTGAAGCTACACCCCTTAGAAGAGTTGGAAATTTACAGCAAGGATGCATCCCATGACCACCAGAGATGTTAATCATTTCTTGGAATTTCTGTCCATTGCCTATGTCCTTGGAATGTAATGAATACATATACACTGTGCCTTTAAATATGTAGTTGCTGCTTCTCTTGGTGTGCGTGTTTGGTGGGAGTGATCCTCCATGCACCCAGCACTGTAGTGAAGGGAATACCTGCCTGACATAACTCATTGTTGTGTCAAGCTAATTTGTTGGTTTTCTCGGCTTCACACCAATGGGGAAATGGGGAAGGGCTCACCAGCATTGGGGAACACAGATAAAAGAGGGGCTGTATCCCCGTGTACTTTGACAGACCCTACAGGGGTATGCCTCAGTGGACTCTCCCTTTATTCTAAAAAAGAAAGCAGAAGACTCTCCTCTGTCTCTTTTGGGAGTAAAGATGATTGAGCAAGCTTATTAAGCTCTCCTAACATCCATGTGATACCATAAGACGGTTGATCAGGAAACTCTCTAAGGCTCAAGTTGCAGTGATAGAAAGCAGACATTCTTACATAACTTACACAAAAGATCTTCAGTTTATATACATAACTTGTACTACATATGCAGAACGTTTCCAAGCAGTATGGGTGGGAATAATGCTAAAACCTCCTAACATTCAACACTTGATTCTTTTAAAGGATTTCATGATGCGCTTCCAGGGCCTGGCAAACTGTTGGATTGGGCTGCACAGGGAAGAAGAGGACACCCAGTGGATGTGGAGCGATGGCACAGTCTTCAACAACTGGTCAGTCTGTCCAGCTGTCTGGGCCAGGATTTCCCACGGGCTCTCTTTGGGATGGGGACCTTCTCCTGGTGCCACAGCCATGATTTCCCCTGGACTGCTCAGCTCCCTAGTGCTGCACCCTGAGCCCTTCTGCCCTTCCCCAGGAGAGGTAGCCCCAGCTTTTCTCAGTGCACTGGGGCACCTTTCCCATTCTCTTCCCTCTTGAGCATAGACTCAAGCTGTGAGGTGGAGGCCAATGTGCGTACCTGAAAGGGGACAGGATCAGCTCATCCCTGTGCCACCTACACAGACATTGGGTCTGCAGCAGAGCTGACCACTTTGTCCTCTGGAAGCAGAAGACGCACCCACAATGAGAGACACCGTCACCACCAACCTCGTGCCAGTGCTGCTGTGGGCGAACCTCTCAGATGCCCCTTCCCAGTGCTGCTGTACTTGTGTCTGCACAAAACTAGGCAGCAGCTCCTTGTTGTCTCTCAGAACCATGTCTTTTTATGCACCATGCCCTCAAAGAGCCACGGAATCTCAGTGTGGTGTTCCCTGCTTTCTGTCTGATGTCACTTCTGGATGCACCCACGGCTGAGGATGGTTTCACTCTCCCATCTTTCTGTACACGTCTCTGATGTCACTTTTGGTGCATAACAGCTGTATCATTGTGAGACAGTCTTTGTTTCTTGGACACATCAGTATGTAGGAATGGGTGCAGGAAGTAAAACAGATCCTCACAAGGAGTCAAAGTTGAAAATAAAAAGGAGAGAAGCGGGAAGATCGTAAATTGAATCACTTAGATAACTTGCCTTTCCCCCCCTCCCCCATCCTTAAAGTTTGAAAGAATTCAAGCCGCAACAATCTCTGCAAAGGCTGGGAGTGGCCGTGCTGCTGATCCCATGCAGGGTCCTAGAGAGAGTACACATTCTGAATTACTGAGGGAATTGGAACAATTTACGCAGGATGTTAATGCCCTCCCCCCTTTTTACTAGCAGAAAGGCTAGGAATTTCAAGAAAGAAATGAATTCCTTAATTGAGGATCCCTTAAGGGTAGTAATTAGATCCATTTCTAGGGCCTAATTTCTACTCATGGATGGGAATTATGTCTATCATGAGTATGTTGTTTACTGGAGAAGAAAGAGATGTGATTAGGTGGGCAGCTATGCAACAGTGGGAAACAACACAGAGGGAAGGCTGGGACCTGGAGGGAGGAGGAGAGAAGGATTCAAATGGTAAATTGTACTGGCTGTAGTCACCACATGTTTATGCAGTGAAAGTGTTAGCTAAGAAGCTGTTATGGGACAAGGGATGTCTAAAGAGATACCGAAAAGATCCCCTGGGTTGTATTTTGGTTCACAGGAGAGAGGTTGCTGGTGAGCCAGGGGGGATATTGAAAAAGAAACTGGGAACATAAATGAAGCAATGGGATCAGTTTTCTATTTGAGTGTCCTTATCATGAGACCAAGTACTGGGTATTTCTGGAAACTAAAGAACTGTATTTGATTTGTGGGTTTTCAAGGGAGTGGGACAAGCTATTTTAATGCTATATGGGAGTGTAATTGTTAATGGTATATGGAAGTGCAATTGTTAATGGTACATGGAAGTGTAATTGAGGGTATGAATAGTGGAATTGCAGAGTTAAGGGAAAACAGTGAGTTTGAGATATTAGAGCTTGTGATCTGCTCTAGCCAAAGCAGATAGGTGCCTGCATGAGAACACATCCCCCGAAATGCCACTGGTCAGCTTGACCTTTATATCATCTGCTCACAACCATGCCAGGTAGACAAACTAGACGAGTGGTGAGCATGTCAAGAGCTTCTGTCTGGCACAAATAGTTACAGTCTTTTGGTTTTCTCCCTCCAAGACTGCCAAACTTGTTTACATCTCTCAAGGGCTTTTGCTAATCGGAGTGAGAATGTATTTTCTCCTAAAAAAATACAGAAAAGGCTGCCAGTCCGGTGGGCAAGATCCGGGAGGTGGGGGTGGGGCGCCGAGCCATCGGCTCTAGCCCTCCGGGATTAGGGTGGGAGGAAGGAGGGGAGGAGGGGGGAGGGCGTGAAAAAAGGAATAAAGAAAATAAAAATTAAAAAACAAACAAAAAAAACCAAACTCGTTTGTTCGACTCGTCCGGTCGCCGGGCTCGCAGCGAGCCTCTCTCCCGGCTGGCGGGAGGGCGGAGAGGCAGCCTCGCCTCGCCTCCCACCCGGCCGGCGTCCGAGCCGTCGGCTCCGACCGCCGGCGCTCGGGGAGGGGACCCTCGGCTCCCCCGGCGGGGCGCTACTAGAGGAAGAAGTGGAAGAAGAGCGAGCGACTACGGGAGTGCGAACGTACGTGCCCGTTCCCCGCACCCCCCCCCCCCCCGGTAGAAAAAAAAACGGAAAGCAAGAGTGTAATGGAAAGAAAGCGCGTGGCGGGCTGGGGGTGGGTCCACGGTTGGGGGAGGGCAGGGGGGAGTTGCGGGGGGGGGGCGGGAGCGGCGCGGGGACCGGTCGAGACATCAGGTCGAGCCCGCCGGAGGAAAAAAAGGCGGGGGAAAAAAATCAAACCCGGGGAGTGTGGGGGGGGGGCGAAGAGGGGGGGTTGGCGGGGTGTGGAGAAGAAGCGTTCAGAAAACAAAAACAAAAAACGGCGGGGAAAGACGAACAAAAGGGGGCCGATCAGGCGGGGCGGATCCGGGGGGTGGGGCTGGGGGCGCCGACCCTTCCGTCACGCCACCGGCCGGCCGGCCGAGCCGTCGGGTCCAGCCCTTCGGGAGTCGAGTGGGGGGAGGAGGGGGGCGGGCGTGAACGGCGAGAGAAGAAGGTGGGGGGGGGGGAGGAATAAATAAATAACAATCCCGCAACCCTCTCCCGGCCGACTTTCCCCCGAGAACGAGGAAGAAACGGGCGACGACGGAGCAAACAACCAATGGCACGGATGGACGGACGTATTTAAGAAGAAAGTAAGGGGGGGGGAACCCAGGCAAAGAAGGAAAGAAAGAAAGATGGAGAGAGTGAGAGAGAGATGAGAGAGAGAGAGAGAGAGAAATAAAGAGCGAGCGAACAAACGAAGGAACGAATGCGGGGGAGAAAAAGAGAAAAAGGAGCGGGGGGCAGATCAGGTGGAGCGGATACAGGGGATTGGGGGGGAGGGGGGGGGTGCCGGGCACCAGACGCCAAGTCGAGTCACTATCCGGCCGAGCCATCGGAAGGGGGGGACACCTTTTTTTTTTTTTTTTTTTTTTTAAAAAAAAAAAGGGGGGGGGGGGGGGGGGGGGAAATCAATTAAAACAAAAAAACGGGAAAAGAAAAATCAAAAATCATAAAAAAAAAAAAAATGCAGAAAAGGTTGCCAGGGCGGGGTGCTGGGGGGGGGGGGGGTGGGTTGGTGTTGAAGCTCCGTCTGCCAGGTCTACCCACCACCTCGGCACTGCAGCCACTTCCCGACAGAGGGGGGGGGGCGTGCTGGGCTGGGCCGGGCCGGGCCTACTCACGCGCGCACACACACGGAAAGAAATGCACGAACGAATGAATAAAAAAAATTAAAAATTTGAAAAGACTTAAAAAACCGAAAATGTAAAAAAATATAAAAATAATAAAA